>NW_026622890.1:0-40176 GCF_023065955.2 Ursus arctos
GGCGTTGGGGCGCCAAGCTCCTAGGGATGGGCCCCTTGGGGACCCACCTAGGGTTTGCGTTAGCCCCCAGGAGGCCTTCTGGCCCAATCCCCTGGCTGTGTGGCGCGCGGTGGGGCGGGCCGAGGGGTCGGAGCTGGGAGCGGGACCGTGGGCCCACAGGTTTTGGCGTGGGGGCCTTCGAAGATCCTCAGGGACTAGGAGGGCCCTGCCCCTTCTCCCGCCTGAATGACCGGCGGCGACCCTAGCGGCCCCGGTGGCGGGGGCTGCAGGGTGTGTCCGGCCCTGGGGCTAGGACGTCCAGGATCCCCGGCGTGGCTGCGCAAGTCCCCTTGGGAGGGGCCCCTCGGGGACCGACGTAGGGTTACGGTTAGCCCCCAGGAGGCCGGCAGGTGCGATCCGCCTGCTGTGTTTCGAGCGGAGAGGCAGGTTGAGGTGAGGGCGCTGACTAGTGGGAACGTGGGCCCAAGCGCTTTGGGGCGGGGGGGCCATCAAAGGTCGGCAGGGGCTCTGAGGGCCCTGCCCCTTCTCCCGCCTGAATGACCGGCGGTGCCCCTAGCGGCCCAGGTGGCGGGGGGTCCCGAACTGAATGACCGGCGGCGCCAATAATGACCTGCGTGGCGCTTGGGCGAATGGTGAGTCCAGCGCTGGGGCGAAGGGTGAGTCCAGCGCTGGGGCTCGGGCGACCCAATCCCCGGCGTTGCGGTGCCAGGCCCCTTGGGAGGGGCTCCTCGGGGGCCGAACAAGGGTTAGGATTAGCCCCCAGGAGGCCGGCAGGCAGGATCCACAGGCGGTGTGGCGAGCGGGGGTGGGGGGGGTGGGGGGACGAGGCGGGGGTGCGGCCGGAGGGGAGGGCGCTGGAGAGCGGAGCGTGGGCCCAAGTGTTTTGGCGCAGGGGGCCTTCGAAGCTCCCCGGGGGCTCAGAGGGCCCTACCCAACTCCCCCCCTGAATGACCGGCGGCGCCCCTAGCGGCCCGGGTGGCGGGGGGCTGCAGGGTGAGTCCAGCGCTGGGGTTTGGAGGTTCCCAATCCCCGGCGTTGGGTCGCCAAGCCCCTTGGGATGGGCCCCTCGGGGACCCACCTAGGGTTTGGGTTAGCCCCCTGGAGGCCTTCAGGCCCAATCCCCTGGCTGTGTGGCTCGCGGTGGGGCGGACCGAGGGGAGGGAGCTGGCGAGCGGGACCGTGGGCCCACAGGTTTTGGCGCAGGGACCTTCTAAGGAGGTCGGGGGCTCGGAGGGCCCTGCCCCTTCTCCCGCCTGAATGACCGGCGGCGCCCCGAGGAGCCCGGATGCCAGGGGGCTGCAGGGTGAGTCCGGGCTGGGGCTAGGACGTCCAGGATCCCCGGCATGGCCGCGCAAGGCCCCTTGGGAGGGGCCCCTCGGGGACCGCCCTAGGGTTAAGGTTACCCCCAGGTGGCCGGCACGTCCGATCCGCCTGCTCTCTTTCCAGCGGAGGGGCCGGTTGAGGTGAGGGCGCTGACTAGTGGGAAAGTGGGCCCAAGCGCTTTGGGGCGGGGGGCCATCGAAGGTCGGCGGGGACTCAGCGGGCCCTGCCCATTCTCCAGCCCTGAATGAGCGGCAGCGCCCCTAGTGGCCCAGGTGGTGGATGGGCAGCAGTGTTAGTCTTGCCCTGGGGCTCGGGGGACCCCAATGCCCAGAGTTGCGGTGCCAGGACCCTTGGGAGGGGCCCCTCTGGGGCCCACCTAGGGTTAGGATAACCCCCAGGACACCGGCAGGCAGGACCACCGGCGGTGTGGCGAGCAGGGGGCGGGCCGAGGGGAGGGCGCTGCAGAGCGGGAGTGGGAGCGTGGGCCCAAGTGTTTTGGCGCAGGGGGCCTTTGAAGCTTGCCGGGGGCTCGGAGGGCCCTACCTCTTCTCCCGCCCTGAATGACCGGCGGCGCCTGAAGCGACCCGGGTGGCGGGGGGCTGCAGGGTGAGTCCAGCGCTGGGGTTTGGAGGTTCCCAATTCCCGGCGTTGGGGCGCCAAGCTCCTAGGGATGGGCCCCTTGGGGACCCACCTAGGGTTTGCGTTAGCCCCCAGGAGGCCTTCTGGCCCAATCCCCTGGCTGTGTGGCGCGCGGTGGGGCGGGCCGAGGGGTCGGAGCTGGGAGCGGGACCGTGGGCCCACAGGTTTTGGCGTGGGGGCCTTCGAAGATCCTCAGGGACTAGGAGGGCCCTGCCCCTTCTCCCGCCTGAATGACCGGCGGCGACCCTAGCGGCCCCGGTGGCGGGGGCTGCAGGGTGTGTCCGGCCCTGGGGCTAGGACGTCCAGGATCCCCGGCGTGGCTGCGCAAGTCCCCTTGGGAGGGGCCCCTCGGGGACCGACGTAGGGTTACGGTTAGCCCCCAGGAGGCCGGCAGGTGCGATCCGCCTGCTGTGTTTCGAGCGGAGAGGCAGGTTGAGGTGAGGGCGCTGACTAGTGGGAACGTGGGCCCAAGCGCTTTGGGGCGGGGGGGCCATCAAAGGTCGGCAGGGGCTCTGAGGGCCCTGCCCCTTCTCCCGCCTGAATGACCGGCGGTGCCCCTAGCGGCCCAGGTGGCGGGGGGCTGCGGGTAAAGTCTGGCGCTCGGTCTCGGGTCCCCAATCCCTGGCGTTGGGGCGCCAGGCCCCTTGGGTGGGGCCCCTCAGGAGCCCACCTAGAGTTAGGGTTAGCCCCCAGGAGTCCCGCAAGCCCGATCTGCTGGATGTGCGGCGAGCGGAGGGGCAGGCCGAGCTGAGGGCGCTGAGGACTGGGAGCGTGGGCCCAAGCGTTTTGGCGCGGGGGGCCTTCAAATGTCGTCAGGGGCTCGGAGTGCCCTGCACGTTCTCCCGAACTGAATGACCGGCGGCGCCAATAATGACCTGCATGGCGCTTGGGCGAATGGTGAGTCCAGCGCTGGGGCGAAGGGTGAGTCCAGCGCTGGGGCTCGGGCGACCCAATCCCCGGCGTTGCGGTGCCAGGCCCCTTGGGAGGGGCCCCTCGGGGGCCGAACAAGGGTTAGGATTAGCCCCCAGGAGGCCGGCAGGCAGGATCCACAGGCGGTGTGGCGAGCGGGGGTGGGGGGGGTGGGGGGACGAGGCGGGGGTGCGGCCGGAGGGGAGGGCGCTGGAGAGCGGAGCGTGGGCCCAAGTGTTTTGGCGCAGGGGGCCTTCGAAGCTCCCCGGGGGCTCAGAGGGCCCTACCCAACTCCCCCCCTGAATGACCGGCGGCGCCCCTAGCGGCCCGGGTGGCGGGGGGCTGCAGGGTGAGTCCAGCGCTGGGGTTTGGAGGTTCCCAATCCCCGGCGTTGGGTCGCCAAGCCCCTTGGGATGGGCCCCTCGGGGACCCACCTAGGGTTTGGGTTAGCCCCCTGGAGGCCTTCAGGCCCAATCCCCTGGCTGTGTGGCTCGCGGTGGGGCGGACCGAGGGGAGGGAGCTGGCGAGCGGGACCGTGGGCCCACAGGTTTTGGCGCAGGGACCTTCTAAGGAGGTCGGGGGCTCGGAGGGCCCTGCCCCTTCTCCCGCCTGAATGACCGGCGGCGCCCCGAGGAGCCCGGATGCCAGGGGGCTGCAGGGTGAGTCCGGGCTGGGGCTAGGACGTCCAGGATCCCCGGCATGGCCGCGCAAGGCCCCTTGGGAGGGGCCCCTCGGGGACCGCCCTAGGGTTAAGGTTACCCCCAGGTGGCCGGCACGTCCGATCCGCCTGCTCTCTTTCCAGCGGAGGGGCCGGTTGAGGTGAGGGCGCTGACTAGTGGGAAAGTGGGCCCAAGCGCTTTGGGGCGGGGGGCCATCGAAGGTCGGCGGGGACTCAGCGGGCCCTGCCCATTCTCCAGCCCTGAATGAGCGGCAGCGCCCCTAGTGGCCCAGGTGGTGGATGGGCAGCAGTGTTAGTCTTGCCCTGGGGCTCGGGGGACCCCAATGCCCGGAGTTGCGGTGCCAGGACCCTTGGGAGGGGCCCCTCTGGGGCCCACCTAGGGTTAGGATAACCCCCAGGACACCGGCAGGCAGGACCACCGGCGGTGTGGCGAGCAGGGGGCGGGCCGAGGGGAGGGCGCTGCAGAGCGGGAGTGGGAGCGTGGGCCCAAGTGTTTTGGCGCAGGGGGCCTTTGAAGCTTGCCGGGGGCTCGGAGGGCCCTACCTCTTCTCCCGCCCTGAATGACCGGCGGCGCCTGAAGCGACCCGGGTGGCGGGGGGCTGCAGGGTGAGTCCAGCGCTGGGGTTTGGAGGTTCCCAATTCCCGGCGTTGGGGCGCCAAGCTCCTAGGGATGGGCCCCTTGGGGACCCACCTAGGGTTTGCGTTAGCCCCCAGGAGGCCTTCTGGCCCAATCCCCTGGCTGTGTGGCGCGCGGTGGGGCGGGCCGAGGGGTCGGAGCTGGGAGCGGGACCGTGGGCCCACAGGTTTTGGCGTGGGGGCCTTCGAAGATCCTCAGGGACTAGGAGGGCCCTGCCCCTTCTCCCGCCTGAATGACCGGCGGCGACCCTAGCGGCCCCGGTGGCGGGGGCTGCAGGGTGTGTCCGGCCCTGGGGCTAGGACGTCCAGGATCCCCGGCGTGGCTGCGCAAGTCCCCTTGGGAGGGGCCCCTCGGGGACCGACGTAGGGTTACGGTTAGCCCCCAGGAGGCCGGCAGGTGCGATCCGCCTGCTGTGTTTCGAGCGGAGAGGCAGGTTGAGGTGAGGGCGCTGACTAGTGGGAACGTGGGCCCAAGCGCTTTGGGGCGGGGGGGCCATCAAAGGTCGGCAGGGGCTCTGAGGGCCCTGCCCCTTCTCCCGCCTGAATGACCGGCGGTGCCCCTAGCGGCCCAGGTGGCGGGGGGCTGCGGGTAAAGTCTGGCGCTCGGTCTCGGGTCCCCAATCCCTGGCGTTGGGGCGCCAGGCCCCTTGGGTGGGGCCCCTCAGGAGCCCACCTAGAGTTAGGGTTAGCCCCCAGGAGTCCCGCAAGCCCGATCTGCTGGATGTGCGGCGAGCGGAGGGGCAGGCCGAGCTGAGGGCGCTGAGGACTGGGAGCGTGGGCCCAAGCGTTTTGGCGCGGGGGGCCTTCAAATGTCGTCAGGGGCTCGGAGTGCCCTGCACGTTCTCCCGAACTGAATGACCGGCGGCGCCAATAATGACCTGCGTGGCGCTTGGGCGAATGGTGAGTCCAGCGCTGGGGCGAAGGGTGAGTCCAGCGCTGGGGCTCGGGCGACCCAATCCCCGGCGTTGCGGTGCCAGGCCCCTTGGGAGGGGCTCCTCGGGGGCCGAACAAGGGTTAGGATTAGCCCCCAGGAGGCCGGCAGGCAGGATCCACAGGCGGTGTGGCGAGCGGGGGTGGGGGGGGTGGGGGGACGAGGCGGGGGTGCGGCCGGAGGGGAGGGCGCTGGAGAGCGGAGCGTGGGCCCAAGTGTTTTGGCGCAGGGGGCCTTCGAAGCTCCCCGGGGGCTCAGAGGGCCCTACCCAACTCCCCCCCTGAATGACCGGCGGCGCCCCTAGCGGCCCGGGTGGCGGGGGGCTGCAGGGTGAGTCCAGCGCTGGGGTTTGGAGGTTCCCAATCCCCGGCGTTGGGTCGCCAAGCCCCTTGGGATGGGCCCCTCGGGGACCCACCTAGGGTTTGGGTTAGCCCCCTGGAGGCCTTCAGGCCCAATCCCCTGGCTGTGTGGCTCGCGGTGGGGCGGACCGAGGGGAGGGAGCTGGCGAGCGGGACCGTGGGCCCACAGGTTTTGGCGCAGGGACCTTCTAAGGAGGTCGGGGGCTCGGAGGGCCCTGCCCCTTCTCCCGCCTGAATGACCGGCGGCGCCCCGAGGAGCCCGGATGCCAGGGGGCTGCAGGGTGAGTCCGGGCTGGGGCTAGGACGTCCAGGATCCCCGGCATGGCCGCGCAAGGCCCCTTGGGAGGGGCCCCTCGGGGACCGCCCTAGGGTTAAGGTTACCCCCAGGTGGCCGGCACGTCCGATCCGCCTGCTCTCTTTCCAGCGGAGGGGCCGGTTGAGGTGAGGGCGCTGACTAGTGGGAAAGTGGGCCCAAGCGCTTTGGGGCGGGGGGCCATCGAAGGTCGGCGGGGACTCAGCGGGCCCTGCCCATTCTCCAGCCCTGAATGAGCGGCAGCGCCCCTAGTGGCCCAGGTGGTGGATGGGCAGCAGTGTTAGTCTTGCCCTGGGGCTCGGGGGACCCCAATGCCCGGAGTTGCGGTGCCAGGACCCTTGGGAGGGGCCCCTCTGGGGCCCACCTAGGGTTAGGATAACCCCCAGGACACCGGCAGGCAGGACCACCGGCGGTGTGGCGAGCAGGGGGCGGGCCGAGGGGAGGGCGCTGCAGAGCGGGAGTGGGAGCGTGGGCCCAAGTGTTTTGGCGCAGGGGGCCTTTGAAGCTTGCCGGGGGCTCGGAGGGCCCTACCTCTTCTCCCGCCCTGAATGACCGGCGGCGCCTGAAGCGACCCGGGTGGCGGGGGGCTGCAGGGTGAGTCCAGCGCTGGGGTTTGGAGGTTCCCAATTCCCGGCGTTGGGGCGCCAAGCTCCTAGGGATGGGCCCCTTGGGGACCCACCTAGGGTTTGCGTTAGCCCCCAGGAGGCCTTCTGGCCCAATCCCCTGGCTGTGTGGCGCGCGGTGGGGCGGGCCGAGGGGTCGGAGCTGGGAGCGGGACCGTGGGCCCACAGGTTTTGGCGTGGGGGCCTTCGAAGATCCTCAGGGACTAGGAGGGCCCTGCCCCTTCTCCCGCCTGAATGACCGGCGGCGACCCTAGCGGCCCCGGTGGCGGGGGCTGCAGGGTGTGTCCGGCCCTGGGGCTAGGACGTCCAGGATCCCCGGCGTGGCTGCGCAAGTCCCCTTGGGAGGGGCCCCTCGGGGACCGACGTAGGGTTACGGTTAGCCCCCAGGAGGCCGGCAGGTGCGATCCGCCTGCTGTGTTTCGAGCGGAGAGGCAGGTTGAGGTGAGGGCGCTGACTAGTGGGAACGTGGGCCCAAGCGCTTTGGGGCGGGGGGGCCATCAAAGGTCGGCAGGGGCTCTGAGGGCCCTGCCCCTTCTCCCGCCTGAATGACCGGCGGTGCCCCTAGCGGCCCAGGTGGCGGGGGGCTGCGGGTAAAGTCTGGCGCTCGGTCTCGGGTCCCCAATCCCTGGCGTTGGGGCGCCAGGCCCCTTGGGTGGGGCCCCTCAGGAGCCCACCTAGAGTTAGGGTTAGCCCCCAGGAGTCCCGCAAGCCCGATCTGCTGGATGTGCGGCGAGCGGAGGGGCAGGCCGAGCTGAGGGCGCTGAGGACTGGGAGCGTGGGCCCAAGCGTTTTGGCGCGGGGGGCCTTCAAATGTCGTCAGGGGCTCGGAGTGCCCTGCACGTTCTCCCGAACTGAATGACCGGCGGCGCCAATAATGACCTGCGTGGCGCTTGGGCGAATGGTGAGTCCAGCGCTGGGGCGAAGGGTGAGTCCAGCGCTGGGGCTCGGGCGACCCAATCCCCGGCGTTGCGGTGCCAGGCCCCTTGGGAGGGGCCCCTCGGGGGCCGAACAAGGGTTAGGATTAGCCCCCAGGAGGCCGGCAGGCAGGATCCACAGGCGGTGTGGCGAGCGGGGGTGGGGGGGGTGGGGGGACGAGGCGGGGGTGCGGCCGGAGGGGAGGGCGCTGGAGAGCGGAGCGTGGGCCCAAGTGTTTTGGCGCAGGGGGCCTTCGAAGCTCCCCGGGGGCTCAGAGGGCCCTACCCAACTCCCCCCCTGAATGACCGGCGGCGCCCCTAGCGGCCCGGGTGGCGGGGGGCTGCAGGGTGAGTCCAGCGCTGGGGTTTGGAGGTTCCCAATCCCCGGCGTTGGGTCGCCAAGCCCCTTGGGATGGGCCCCTCGGGGACCCACCTAGGGTTTGGGTTAGCCCCCTGGAGGCCTTCAGGCCCAATCCCCTGGCTGTGTGGCCTGCGGTGGGGCGGACCGAGGGGAGGGAGCTGGCGAGCGGGACCGAGGGCCCACAGGTTTTGGCGCAGGGACCTTCTAAGGAGGTCGGGGGCTCGGAGGGCCCTGCCCCTTCTCCCGCCTGAATGACCGGCGGCGCCCCGAGGAGCCCGGATGCCAGGGGGCTGCAGGGTGAGTCCGGGCTGGGGCTAGGACGTCCAGGATCCCCGGCATGGCCGCGCAAGGCCCCTTGGGAGGGGCCCCTCGGGGACCGCCCTAGGGTTAAGGTTACCCCCAGGTGGCCGGCACGTCCGATCCGCCTGCTCTCTTTCCAGCGGAGGGGCCGGTTGAGGTGAGGGCGCTGACTAGTGGGAAAGTGGGCCCAAGCGCTTTGGGGCGGGGGGCCATCGAAGGTCGGCGGGGACTCAGCGGGCCCTGCCCATTCTCCAGCCCTGAATGAGCGGCAGCGCCCCTAGTGGCCCAGGTGGTGGATGGGCAGCAGTGTTAGTCTTGCCCTGGGGCTCGGGGGACCCCAATGCCAAGAGTTGCGGTGCCAGGACCCTTGGGAGGGGCCCCTCTGGGGCCCACCTAGGGTTAGGATAACCCCCAGGACACCGGCAGGCAGGACCACCGGCGGTGTGGCGAGCAGGGGGCGGGCCGAGGGGAGGGCGCTGCAGAGCGGGAGTGGGAGCGTGGGCCCAAGTGTTTTGGCGCAGGGGGCCTTTGAAGCTTGCCGGGGGCTCGGAGGGCCCTACCTCTTCTCCCGCCCTGAATGACCGGCGGCGCCTGAAGCGACCCGGGTGGCGGGGGGCTGCAGGGTGAGTCCAGCGCTGGGGTTTGGAGGTTCCCAATTCCCGGCGTTGGGGCGCCAAGCTCCTAGGGATGGGCCCCTTGGGGACCCACCTAGGGTTTGCGTTAGCCCCCAGGAGGCCTTCTGGCCCAATCCCCTGGCTGTTTGGCGCGCGGTGGGGCGGGCCGAGGGGTCGGAGCTGGGAGCGGGACCATGGGCCCACAGGTTTTGGCGTGGGGGCCTTCGAAGATCCTCAGGGACTAGGAGGGCCCTGCCCCTTCTCCCGCCTGAATGACCGGCGGCGACCCTAGCGGCCCCGGTGGCGGGGGCTGCAGGGTGTGTCCGGCCCTGGGGCTAGGACGTCCAGGATCCCCGGCGTGGCTGCGCAAGTCCCCTTGGGAGGGGCCCCTCGGGGACCGACGTAGGGTTACGGTTAGCCCCCAGGAGGCCGGCAGGTGCGATCCGCCTGCTGTGTTTCGAGCGGAGAGGCAGGTTGAGGTGAGGGCGCTGACTAGTGGGAACGTGGGCCCAAGCGCTTTGGGGCGGGGGGGCCATCAAAGGTCGGCAGGGGCTCTGAGGGCCCTGCCCCTTCTCCCGCCTGAATGACCGGCGGTGCCCCTAGCGGCCCAGGTGGCGGGGGGCTGCGGGTAAAGTCTGGCGCTCGGTCTCGGGTCCCCAATCCCTGGCGTTGGGGCGCCAGGCCCCTTGGGTGGGGCCCCTCAGGAGCCCACCTAGAGTTAGGGTTAGCCCCCAGGAGTCCCGCAAGCCCGATCTGCTGGATGTGCGGCGAGCGGAGGGGCAGGCCGAGCTGAGGGCGCTGAGGACTGGGAGCGTGGGCCCAAGCGTTTTGGTGCGGGGGGCCTTCAAATGTCGTCAGGGGCTCGGAGTGCCCTGCACGTTCTCCCGAACTGAATGACCGGCGGCGCCAATAATGACCTGCGTGGCGCTTGGGCGAATGGTGAGTCCAGCGCTGGGGCGAAGGGTGAGTCCAGCGCTGGGGCTCGGGCGACCCAATCCCCGGCGTTGCGGTGCCAGGCCCCTTGGGAGGGGCCCCTCGGGGGCCGAACAAGGGTTAGGATTAGCCCCCAGGAGGCCGGCAGGCAGGATCCACAGGCGGTGTGGCGAGCGGGGGTGGGGGGGGTGGGGGGACGAGGCGGGGGTGCGGCCGGAGGGGAGGGCGCTGGAGAGCGGAGCGTGGGCCCAAGTGTTTTGGCGCAGGGGGCCTTCGAAGCTCCCCGGGGGCTCAGAGGGCCCTACCCAACTCCCCCCCTGAATGACCGGCGGCGCCCCTAGCGGCCCGGGTGGCGGGGGGCTGCAGGGTGAGTCCAGCGCTGGGGTTTGGAGGTTCCCAATCCCCGGCGTTGGGTCGCCAAGCCCCTTGGGATGGGCCCCTCGGGGACCCACCTAGGGTTTGGGTTAGCCCCCTGGAGGCCTTCAGGCCCAATCCCCTGGCTGTGTGGCTCGCGGTGGGGCGGACCGAGGGGAGGGAGCTGGCGAGCGGGACCGTGGGCCCACAGGTTTTGGCGCAGGGACCTTCTAAGGAGGTCGGGGGCTCGGAGGGCCCTGCCCCTTCTCCCGCCTGAATGACCGGCGGCGCCCCGAGGAGCCCGGATGCCAGGGGGCTGCAGGGTGAGTCCGGGCTGGGGCTAGGACGTCCAGGATCCCTGGCATGGCCGCGCAAGGCCCCTTGGGAGGGGCCCCTCGGGGACCGCCCTAGGGTTAAGGTTACCCCCAGGTGGCCGGCACGTCCGATCCGCCTGCTCTCTTTCCAGCGGAGGGGCCGGTTGAGGTGAGGGCGCTGACTAGTGGGAAAGTGGGCCCAAGCGCTTTGGGGCGGGGGGCCATCGAAGGTCGGCGGGGACTCAGCGGGCCCTGCCCATTCTCCAGCCCTGAATGAGCGGCAGCGCCCCTAGTGGCCCAGGTGGTGGATGGGCAGCAGTGTTAGTCTTGCCCTGGGGCTCGGGGGACCCCAATGCCCAGAGTTGCGGTGCCAGGACCCTTGGGAGGGGCCCCTCTGGGGCCCACCTAGGGTTAGGATAACCCCCAGGACACCGGCAGGCAGGACCACCGGCGGTGTGGCGAGCAGGGGGCGGGCCGAGGGGAGGGCGCTGCAGAGCGGGAGTGGGAGCGTGGGCCCAAGTGTTTTGGCGCAGGGGGCCTTTGAAGCTTGCCGGGGGCTCGGAGGGCCCTACCTCTTCTCCCGCCCTGAATGACCGGCGGCGCCTGAAGCGACCCGGGTGGCGGGGGGCTGCAGGGTGAGTCCAGCGCTGGGGTTTGGAGGTTCCCAATTCCCGGCGTTGGGGCGCCAAGCTCCTAGGGATGGGCCCCTTGGGGACCCACCTAGGGTTTGCGTTAGCCCCCAGGAGGCCTTCTGGCCCAATCCCCTGGCTGTGTGGCGCGCGGTGGGGCGGGCCGAGGGGTCGGAGCTGGGAGCGGGACCGTGGGCCCACAGGTTTTGGCGTGGGGGCCTTCGAAGATCCTCAGGGACTAGGAGGGCCCTGCCCCTTCTCCCGCCTGAATGACCGGCGGCGACCCTAGCGGCCCCGGTGGCGGGGGCTGCAGGGTGTGTCCGGCCCTGGGGCTAGGACGTCCAGGATCCCCGGCGTGGCTGCGCAAGTCCCCTTGGGAGGGGCCCCTCGGGGACCGACGTAGGGTTACGGTTAGCCCCCAGGAGGCCGGCAGGTGCGATCCGCCTGCTGTGTTTCGAGCGGAGAGGCAGGTTGAGGTGAGGGCGCTGACTAGTGGGAACGTGGGCCCAAGCGCTTTGGGGCGGGGGGGCCATCAAAGGTCGGCAGGGGCTCTGAGGGCCCTGCCCCTTCTCCCGCCTGAATGACCGGCGGTGCCCCTAGCGGCCCAGGTGGCGGGGGGCTGCGGGTAAAGTCTGGCGCTCGGTCTCGGGTCCCCAATCCCTGGCGTTGGGGCGCCAGGCCCCTTGGGTGGGGCCCCTCAGGAGCCCACCTAGAGTTAGGGTTAGCCCCCAGGAGTCCCGCAAGCCCGATCTGCTGGATGTGCGGCGAGCGGAGGGGCAGGCCGAGCTGAGGGCGCTGAGGACTGGGAGCGTGGGCCCAAGCGTTTTGGCGCGGGGGGCCTTCAAATGTCGTCAGGGGCTCGGAGTGCCCTGCACGTTCTCCCGAACTGAATGACCGGCGGCGCCAATAATGACCTGCGTGGCGCTTGGGCGAATGGTGAGTCCAGCGCTGGGGCGAAGGGTGAGTCCAGCGCTGGGGCTCGGGCGACCCAATCCCCGGCGTTGCGGTGCCAGGCCCCTTGGGAGGGGCCCCTCGGGGGCCGAACAAGGGTTAGGATTAGCCCCCAGGAGGCCGGCAGGCAGGATCCACAGGCGGTGTGGCGAGCGGGGGTGGGGGGGGTGGGGGGACGAGGCGGGGGTGCGGCCGGAGGGGAGGGCGCTGGAGAGCGGAGCGTGGGCCCAAGTGTTTTGGCGCAGGGGGCCTTCGAAGCTCCCCGGGGGCTCAGAGGGCCCTACCCAACTCCCCCCCTGAATGACCGGCGGCGCCCCTAGCGGCCCGGGTGGCGGGGGGCTGCAGGGTGAGTCCAGCGCTGGGGTTTGGAGGTTCCCAATCCCCGGCGTTGGGTCGCCAAGCCCCTTGGGATGGGCCCCTCGGGGACCCACCTAGGGTTTGGGTTAGCCCCCTGGAGGCCTTCAGGCCCAATCCCCTGGCTGTGTGGCTCGCGGTGGGGCGGACCGAGGGGAGGGAGCTGGCGAGCGGGACCGTGGGCCCACAGGTTTTGGCGCAGGGACCTTCTAAGGAGGTCGGGGGCTCGGAGGGCCCTGCCCCTTCTCCCGCCTGAATGACCGGCGGCGCCCCGAGGAGCCCGGATGCCAGGGGGCTGCAGGGTGAGTCCGGGCTGGGGCTAGGACGTCCAGGATCCCTGGCATGGCCGCGCAAGGCCCCTTGGGAGGGGCCCCTCGGGGACCGCCCTAGGGTTAAGGTTACCCCCAGGTGGCCGGCACGTCCGATCCGCCTGCTCTCTTTCCAGCGGAGGGGCCGGTTGAGGTGAGGGCGCTGACTAGTGGGAAAGTGGGCCCAAGCGCTTTGGGGCGGGGGGCCATCGAAGGTCGGCGGGGACTCAGCGGGCCCTGCCCATTCTCCAGCCCTGAATGAGCGGCAGCGCCCCTAGTGGCCCAGGTGGTGGATGGGCAGCAGTGTTAGTCTTGCCCTGGGGCTCGGGGGACCCCAATGCCCAGAGTTGCGGTGCCAGGACCCTTGGGAGGGGCCCCTCTGGGGCCCACCTAGGGTTAGGATAACCCCCAGGACACCGGCAGGCAGGACCACCGGCGGTGTGGCGAGCAGGGGGCGGGCCGAGGGGAGGGCGCTGCAGAGCGGGAGTGGGAGCGTGGGCCCAAGTGTTTTGGCGCAGGGGGCCTTTGAAGCTTGCCGGGGGCTCGGAGGGCCCTACCTCTTCTCCCGCCCTGAATGACCGGCGGCGCCTGAAGCGACCCGGGTGGCGGGGGGCTGCAGGGTGAGTCCAGCGCTGGGGTTTGGAGGTTCCCAATTCCCGGCGTTGGGGCGCCAAGCTCCTAGGGATGGGCCCCTTGGGGACCCACCTAGGGTTTGCGTTAGCCCCCAGGAGGCCTTCTGGCCCAATCCCCTGGCTGTGTGGCGCGCGGTGGGGCGGGCCGAGGGGTCGGAGCTGGGAGCGGGACCGTGGGCCCACAGGTTTTGGCGTGGGGGCCTTCGAAGATCCTCAGGGACTAGGAGGGCCCTGCCCCTTCTCCCGCCTGAATGACCGGCGGCGACCCTAGCGGCCCCGGTGGCGGGGGCTGCAGGGTGTGTCCGGCCCTGGGGCTAGGACGTCCAGGATCCCCGGCGTGGCTGCGCAAGTCCCCTTGGGAGGGGCCCCTCGGGGACCGACGTAGGGTTACGGTTAGCCCCCAGGAGGCCGGCAGGTGCGATCCGCCTGCTGTGTTTCGAGCGGAGAGGCAGGTTGAGGTGAGGGCGCTGACTAGTGGGAACGTGGGCCCAAGCGCTTTGGGGCGGGGGGGCCATCAAAGGTCGGCAGGGGCTCTGAGGGCCCTGCCCCTTCTCCCGCCTGAATGACCGGCGGTGCCCCTAGCGGCCCAGGTGGCGGGGGGCTGCGGGTAAAGTCTGGCGCTCGGTCTCGGGTCCCCAATCCCTGGCGTTGGGGCGCCAGGCCCCTTGGGTGGGGCCCCTCAGGAGCCCACCTAGAGTTAGGGTTAGCCCCCAGGAGTCCCGCAAGCCCGATCTGCTGGATGTGCGGCGAGCGGAGGGGCAGGCCGAGCTGAGGGCGCTGAGGACTGGGAGCGTGGGCCCAAGCGTTTTGGCGCGGGGGGCCTTCAAATGTCGTCAGGGGCTCGGAGTGCCCTGCACGTTCTCCCGAACTGAATGACCGGCGGCGCCAATAATGACCTGCGTGGCGCTTGGGCGAATGGTGAGTCCAGCGCTGGGGCGAAGGGTGAGTCCAGCGCTGGGGCTCGGGCGACCCAATCCCCGGCGTTGCGGTGCCAGGCCCCTTGGGAGGGGCCCCTCGGGGGCCGAACAAGGGTTAGGATTAGCCCCCAGGAGGCCGGCAGGCAGGATCCACAGGCGGTGTGGCGAGCGGGGGTGGGGGGGGTGGGGGGACGAGGCGGGGGTGCGGCCGGAGGGGAGGGCGCTGGAGAGCGGAGCGTGGGCCCAAGTGTTTTGGCGCAGGGGGCCTTCGAAGCTCCCCGGGGGCTCAGAGGGCCCTACCCAACTCCCCCCCTGAATGACCGGCGGCGCCCCTAGCGGCCCGGGTGGCGGGGGGCTGCAGGGTGAGTCCAGCGCTGGGGTTTGGAGGTTCCCAATCCCCGGCGTTGGGTCGCCAAGCCCCTTGGGATGGGCCCCTCGGGGACCCACCTAGGGTTTGGGTTAGCCCCCTGGAGGCCTTCAGGCCCAATCCCCTGGCTGTGTGGCTCGCGGTGGGGCGGACCGAGGGGAGGGAGCTGGCGAGCGGGACCGTGGGCCCACAGGTTTTGGCGCAGGGACCTTCTAAGGAGGTCGGGGGCTCGGAGGGCCCTGCCCCTTCTCCCGCCTGAATGACCGGCGGCGCCCCGAGGAGCCCGGATGCCAGGGGGCTGCAGGGTGAGTCCGGGCTGGGGCTAGGACGTCCAGGATCCCTGGCATGGCCGCGCAAGGCCCCTTGGGAGGGGCCCCTCGGGGACCGCCCTAGGGTTAAGGTTACCCCCAGGTGGCCGGCACGTCCGATCCGCCTGCTCTCTTTCCAGCGGAGGGGCCGGTTGAGGTGAGGGCGCTGACTAGTGGGAAAGTGGGCCCAAGCGCTTTGGGGCGGGGGGCCATCGAAGGTCGGCGGGGACTCAGCGGGCCCTGCCCATTCTCCAGCCCTGAATGAGCGGCAGCGCCCCTAGTGGCCCAGGTGGTGGATGGGCAGCAGTGTTAGTCTTGCCCTGGGGCTCGGGGGACCCCAATGCCCAGAGTTGCGGTGCCAGGACCCTTGGGAGGGGCCCCTCTGGGGCCCACCTAGGGTTAGGATAACCCCCAGGACACCGGCAGGCAGGACCACCGGCGGTGTGGCGAGCAGGGGGCGGGCCGAGGGGAGGGCGCTGCAGAGCGGGAGTGGGAGCGTGGGCCCAAGTGTTTTGGCGCAGGGGGCCTTTGAAGCTTGCCGGGGGCTCGGAGGGCCCTACCTCTTCTCCCGCCCTGAATGACCGGCGGCGCCTGAAGCGACCCGGGTGGCGGGGGGCTGCAGGGTGAGTCCAGCGCTGGGGTTTGGAGGTTCCCAATTCCCGGCGTTGGGGCGCCAAGCTCCTAGGGATGGGCCCCTTGGGGACCCACCTAGGGTTTGCGTTAGCCCCCAGGAGGCCTTCTGGCCCAATCCCCTGGCTGTGTGGCGCGCGGTGGGGCGGGCCGAGGGGTCGGAGCTGGGAGCGGGACCGTGGGCCCACAGGTTTTGGCGTGGGGGCCTTCGAAGATCCTCAGGGACTAGGAGGGCCCTGCCCCTTCTCCCGCCTGAATGACCGGCGGCGACCCTAGCGGCCCCGGTGGCGGGGGCTGCAGGGTGTGTCCGGCCCTGGGGCTAGGACGTCCAGGATCCCCGGCGTGGCTGCGCAAGTCCCCTTGGGAGGGGCCCCTCGGGGACCGACGTAGGGTTACGGTTAGCCCCCAGGAGGCCGGCAGGTGCGATCCGCCTGCTGTGTTTCGAGCGGAGAGGCAGGTTGAGGTGAGGGCGCTGACTAGTGGGAACGTGGGCCCAAGCGCTTTGGGGCGGGGGGGCCATCAAAGGTCGGCAGGGGCTCTGAGGGCCCTGCCCCTTCTCCCGCCTGAATGACCGGCGGTGCCCCTAGCGGCCCAGGTGGCGGGGGGCTGCGGGGTAAAGTCTGGCGCTCGGTCTCGGGTCCCCAATCCCTGGCGTTGGGGCGCCAGGCCCCTTGGGTGGGGCCCCTCAGGAGCCCACCTAGAGTTAGGGTTAGCCCCCAGGAGTCCCGCAAGCCCGATCTGCTGGATGTGCGGCGAGCGGAGGGGCAGGCCGAGCTGAGGGCGCTGAGGACTGGGAGCGTGGGCCCAAGCGTTTTGGCGCGGGGGGCCTTCAAATGTCGTCAGGGGCTCGGAGTGCCCTGCACGTTCTCCCGAACTGAATGACCGGCGGCGCCAATAATGACCTGCGTGGCGCTTGGGCGAATGGTGAGTCCAGCGCTGGGGCGAAGGGTGAGTCCAGCGCTGGGGCTCGGGCGACCCAATCCCCGGCGTTGCGGTGCCAGGCCCCTTGGGAGGGGCCCCTCGGGGGCCGAACAAGGGTTAGGATTAGCCCCCAGGAGGCCGGCAGGCAGGATCCACAGGCGGTGTGGCGAGCGGGGGTGGGGGGGGTGGGGGGACGAGGCGGGGGTGCGGCCGGAGGGGAGGGCGCTGGAGAGCGGAGCGTGGGCCCAAGTGTTTTGGCGCAGGGGGCCTTCGAAGCTCCCCGGGGGCTCAGAGGGCCCTACCCAACTCCCCCCCTGAATGACCGGCGGCGCCCCTAGCGGCCCGGGTGGCGGGGGGCTGCAGGGTGAGTCCAGCGCTGGGGTTTGGAGGTTCCCAATCCCCGGCGTTGGGTCGCCAAGCCCCTTGGGATGGGCCCCTCGGGGACCCACCTAGGGTTTGGGTTAGCCCCCTGGAGGCCTTCAGGCCCAATCCCCTGGCTGTGTGGCTCGCGGTGGGGCGGACCGAGGGGAGGGAGCTGGCGAGCGGGACCGTGGGCCCACAGGTTTTGGCGCAGGGACCTTCTAAGGAGGTCGGGGGCTCGGAGGGCCCTGCCCCTTCTCCCGCCTGAATGACCGGCGGCGCCCCGAGGAGCCCGGATGCCAGGGGGCTGCAGGGTGAGTCCGGGCTGGGGCTAGGACGTCCAGGATCCCTGGCATGGCCGCGCAAGGCCCCTTGGGAGGGGCCCCTCGGGGACCGCCCTAGGGTTAAGGTTACCCCCAGGTGGCCGGCACGTCCGATCCGCCTGCTCTCTTTCCAGCGGAGGGGCCGGTTGAGGTGAGGGCGCTGACTAGTGGGAAAGTGGGCCCAAGCGCTTTGGGGCGGGGGGCCATCGAAGGTCGGCGGGGACTCAGCGGGCCCTGCCCATTCTCCAGCCCTGAATGAGCGGCAGCGCCCCTAGTGGCCCAGGTGGTGGATGGGCAGCAGTGTTAGTCTTGCCCTGGGGCTCGGGGGACCCCAATGCCCAGAGTTGCGGTGCCAGGACCCTTGGGAGGGGCCCCTCTGGGGCCCACCTAGGGTTAGGATAACCCCCAGGACACCGGCAGGCAGGACCACCGGCGGTGTGGCGAGCAGGGGGCGGGCCGAGGGGAGGGCGCTGCAGAGCGGGAGTGGGAGCGTGGGCCCAAGTGTTTTGGCGCAGGGGGCCTTTGAAGCTTGCCGGGGGCTCGGAGGGCCCTACCTCTTCTCCCGCCCTGAATGACCGGCGGCGCCTGAAGCGACCCGGGTGGCGGGGGGCTGCAGGGTGAGTCCAGCGCTGGGGTTTGGAGGTTCCCAATTCCCGGCGTTGGGGCGCCAAGCTCCTAGGGATGGGCCCCTTGGGGACCCACCTAGGGTTTGCGTTAGCCCCCAGGAGGCCTTCTGGCCCAATCCCCTGGCTGTGTGGCGCGCGGTGGGGCGGGCCGAGGGGTCGGAGCTGGGAGCGGGACCGTGGGCCCACAGGTTTTGGCGTGGGGGCCTTCGAAGATCCTCAGGGACTAGGAGGGCCCTGCCCCTTCTCCCGCCTGAATGACCGGCGGCGACCCTAGCGGCCCCGGTGGCGGGGGCTGCAGGGTGTGTCCGGCCCTGGGGCTAGGACGTCCAGGATCCCCGGCGTGGCTGCGCAAGTCCCCTTGGGAGGGGCCCCTCGGGGACCGACGTAGGGTTACGGTTAGCCCCCAGGAGGCCGGCAGGTGCGATCCGCCTGCTGTGTTTCGAGCGGAGAGGCAGGTTGAGGTGAGGGCGCTGACTAGTGGGAACGTGGGCCCAAGCGCTTTGGGGCGGGGGGGCCATCAAAGGTCGGCAGGGGCTCTGAGGGCCCTGCCCCTTCTCCCGCCTGAATGACCGGCGGTGCCCCTAGCGGCCCAGGTGGCGGGGGGCTGCGGGTAAAGTCTGGCGCTCGGTCTCGGGTCCCCAATCCCTGGCGTTGGGGCGCCAGGCCCCTTGGGTGGGGCCCCTCAGGAGCCCACCTAGAGTTAGGGTTAGCCCCAGGAGTCCCGCAAGCCCGATCTGCTGGATGTGCGGCGAGCGGAGGGGCAGGCCGAGCTGAGGGCGCTGAGGACTGGGAGCGTGGGCCCAAGCGTTTTGGCGCGGGGGGCCTTCAAATGTCGTCAGGGGCTCGGAGTGCCCTGCACGTTCTCCCGAACTGAATGACCGGCGGCGCCAATAATGACCTGCGTGGCGCTTGGGCGAATGGTGAGTCCAGCGCTGGGGCGAAGGGTGAGTCCAGCGCTGGGGCTCGGGCGACCCAATCCCCGGCGTTGCGGTGCCAGGCCCCTTGGGAGGGGCCCCTCGGGGGCCGAACAAGGGTTAGGATTAGCCCCCAGGAGGCCGGCAGGCAGGATCCACAGGCGGTGTGGCGAGCGGGGGTGGGGGGGGTGGGGGGACGAGGCGGGGGTGCGGCCGGAGGGGAGGGCGCTGGAGAGCGGAGCGTGGGCCCAAGTGTTTTGGCGCAGGGGGCCTTCGAAGCTCCCCGGGGGCTCAGAGGGCCCTACCCAACTCCCCCCCTGAATGACCGGCGGCGCCCCTAGCGGCCCGGGTGGCGGGGGGCTGCAGGGTGAGTCCAGCGCTGGGGTTTGGAGGTTCCCAATCCCCGGCGTTGGGTCGCCAAGCCCCTTGGGATGGGCCCCTCGGGGACCCACCTAGGGTTTGGGTTAGCCCCCTGGAGGCCTTCAGGCCCAATCCCCTGGCTGTGTGGCTCGCGGTGGGGCGGACCGAGGGGAGGGAGCTGGCGAGCGGGGACCGTGGGCCCACAGGTTTTGGCGCAGGGACCTTCTAAGGAGGTCGGGGGCTCGGAGGGCCCTGCCCCTTCTCCCGCCTGAATGACCGGCGGCGCCCCGAGGAGCCCGGATGCCAGGGGGCTGCAGGGTGAGTCCGGGCTGGGGCTAGGACGTCCAGGATCCCTGGCATGGCCGCGCAAGGCCCCTTGGGAGGGGCCCCTCGGGGACCGCCCTAGGGTTAAGGTTACCCCCAGGTGGCCGGCACGTCCGATCCGCCTGCTCTCTTTCCAGCGGAGGGGCCGGTTGAGGTGAGGGCGCTGACTAGTGGGAAAGTGGGCCCAAGCGCTTTGGGGCGGGGGGCCATCGAAGGTCGGCGGGGACTCAGCGGGCCCTGCCCATTCTCCAGCCCTGAATGAGCGGCAGCGCCCCTAGTGGCCCAGGTGGTGGATGGGCAGCAGTGTTAGTCTTGCCCTGGGGCTCGGGGGACCCCAATGCCCAGAGTTGCGGTGCCAGGACCCTTGGGAGGGGCCCCTCTGGGGCCCACCTAGGGTTAGGATAACCCCCAGGACACCGGCAGGCAGGACCACCGGCGGTGTGGCGAGCAGGGGGCGGGCCGAGGGGAGGGCGCTGCAGAGCGGGAGTGGGAGCGTGGGCCCAAGTGTTTTGGCGCAGGGGGCCTTTGAAGCTTGCCGGGGCTCGGAGGGCCCTACCTCTTCTCCCGCCCTGAATGACCGGCGGCGCCTGAAGCGACCCGGGTGGCGGGGGGCTGCAGGGTGAGTCCAGCGCTGGGGTTTGGAGGTTCCCAATTCCCGGCGTTGGGGCGCCAAGCTCCTAGGGATGGGCCCCTTGGGGACCCACCTAGGGTTTGCGTTAGCCCCCAGGAGGCCTTCTGGCCCAATCCCCTGGCTGTGTGGCGCGCGGTGGGGCGGGCCGAGGGGTCGGAGCTGGGAGCGGGACCGTGGGCCCACAGGTTTTGGCGTGGGGGCCTTCGAAGATCCTCAGGGACTAGGAGGGCCCTGCCCCTTCTCCCGCCTGAATGACCGGCGGCGACCCTAGCGGCCCCGGTGGCGGGGGCTGCAGGGTGTGTCCGGCCCTGGGGCTAGGACGTCCAGGATCCCCGGCGTGGCTGCGCAAGTCCCCTTGGGAGGGGCCCCTCGGGGACCGACGTAGGGTTACGGTTAGCCCCCAGGAGGCCGGCAGGTGCGATCCGCCTGCTGTGTTTCGAGCGGAGAGGCAGGTTGAGGTGAGGGCGCTGACTAGTGGGAACGTGGGCCCAAGCGCTTTGGGGCGGGGGGGCCATCAAAGGTCGGCAGGGGCTCTGAGGGCCCTGCCCCTTCTCCCGCCTGAATGACCGGCGGTGCCCCTAGCGGCCCAGGTGGCGGGGGCTGCGGGTAAAGTCTGGCGCTCGGTCTCGGGTCCCCAATCCCTGGCGTTGGGGCGCCAGGCCCCTTGGGTGGGGCCCCTCAGGAGCCCACCTAGAGTTAGGGTTAGCCCCCAGGAGTCCCGCAAGCCCGATCTGCTGGATGTGCGGCGAGCGGAGGGGCAGGCCGAGCTGAGGGCGCTGAGGACTGGAGCGTGGGCCCAAGCGTTTTGGCGCGGGGGGCCTTCAAATGTCGTCAGGGGCTCGGAGTGCCCTGCACGTTCTCCCGAACTGAATGACCGGCGGCGCCAATAATGACCTGCGTGGCGCTTGGGCGGGCGAATGGTGAGTCCAGCGCTGGGGCGAAGGGTGAGTCCAGCGCTGGGGCTCGGGCGACCCAATCCCCGGCGTTGCGGTGCCAGGCCCCTTGGGAGGGGCCCCTCGGGGGCCGAACAAGGGTTAGGATTAGCCCCCAGGAGGCCGGCAGGCAGGATCCACAGGCGGTGTGGCGAGCGGGGGTGGGGGGGGTGGGGGGACGAGGCGGGGGTGCGGCCGGAGGGGAGGGCGCTGGAGAGCGGAGCGTGGGCCCAAGTGTTTTGGCGCAGGGGGCCTTCGAAGCTCCCCGGGGGCTCAGAGGGCCCTACCCAACTCCCCCCCCTGAATGACCGGCGGCGCCCCTAGCGGCCCGGGTGGCGGGGGGCTGCAGGGTGAGTCCAGCGCTGGGGTTTGGAGGTTCCCAATCCCCGGCGTTGGGTCGCCAAGCCCCTTGGGATGGGCCCCTCGGGGACCCACCTAGGGTTTGGGTTAGCCCCCTGGAGGCCTTCAGGCCCAATCCCCTGGCTGTGTGGCTCGCGGTGGGGCGGACCGAGGGGAGGGAGCTGGCGAGCGGGACCGTGGGCCCACAGGTTTTGGCGCAGGGACCTTCTAAGGAGGTCGGGGGCTCGGAGGGCCCTGCCCCTTCTCCCGCCTGAATGACCGGCGGCGCCCCGAGGAGCCCGGATGCCAGGGGGCTGCAGGGTGAGTCCGGGCTGGGGCTAGGACGTCCAGGATCCCCGGCATGGCCGCGCAAGGCCCCTTGGGAGGGGCCCCTCGGGGACCGCCCTAGGGTTAAGGTTACCCCAGGTGGCCGGCACGTCCGATCCGCCTGCTCTCTTTCCAGCGGAGGGGCCGGTTGAGGTGAGGGCGCTGACTAGTGGGAAAGTGGGCCCAAGCGCTTTGGGGCGGGGGGCCATCGAAGGTCGGCGGGGACTCAGCGGGCCCTGCCCATTCTCCAGCCCTGAATGAGCGGCAGCGCCCCTAGTGGCCCAGGTGGTGGATGGGCAGCAGTGTTAGTCTTGCCCTGGGGCTCGGGGGACCCCAATGCCCGGAGTTGCGGTGCCAGGACCCTTGGGAGGGGCCCCTCTGGGGCCCACCTAGGGTTAGGATAACCCCCAGGACACCGGCAGGCAGGACCACCGGCGGTGTGGCGAGCAGGGGGCGGGCCGAGGGGAGGGCGCTGCAGAGCGGGAGTGGGAGCGTGGGCCCAAGTGTTTTGGCGCAGGGGGCCTTTGAAGCTTGCCGGGGGCTCGGAGGGCCCTACCTCTTCTCCCGCCCTGAATGACCGGCGGCGCCTGAAGCGACCCGGGTGGCGGGGGGCTGCAGGGTGAGTCCAGCGCTGGGGTTTGGAGGTTCCCAATTCCCGGCGTTGGGGCGCCAAGCTCCTAGGGATGGGCCCCTTGGGGACCCACCTAGGGTTTGCGTTAGCCCCCAGGAGGCCTTCTGGCCCAATCCCCTGGCTGTGTGGCGCGCGGTGGGGCGGGCCGAGGGGTCGGAGCTGGGAGCGGGACCGTGGGCCCACAGGTTTTGGCGTGGGGGCCTTCGAAGATCCTCAGGGACTAGGAGGGCCCTGCCCCTTCTCCCGCCTGAATGACCGGCGGCGACCCTAGCGGCCCCGGTGGCGGGGGCTGCAGGGTGTGTCCGGCCCTGGGGCTAGGACGTCCAGGATCCCCGGCGTGGCTGCGCAAGTCCCCTTGGGAGGGGCCCCTCGGGGACCGACGTAGGGTTACGGTTAGCCCCCAGGAGGCCGGCAGGTGCGATCCGCCTGCTGTGTTTCGAGCGGAGAGGCAGGTTGAGGTGAGGGCGCTGACTAGTGGGAACGTGGGCCCAAGCGCTTTGGGGCGGGGGGGCCATCAAAGGTCGGCAGGGGCTCTGAGGGCCCTGCCCCTTCTCCCGCCTGAATGACCGGCGGTGCCCCTAGCGGCCCAGGTGGCGGGGGGCTGCGGGTAAAGTCTGGCGCTCGGTCTCGGGTCCCCAATCCCTGGCGTTGGGGCGCCAGGCCCCTTGGGTGGGGCCCCTCAGGAGCCCACCTAGAGTTAGGGTTAGCCCCCAGGAGTCCCGCAAGCCCGATCTGCTGGATGTGCGGCGAGCGGAGGGGCAGGCCGAGCTGAGGGCGCTGAGGACTGGGAGCGTGGGCCCAAGCGTTTTGGCGCGGGGGGCCTTCAAATGTCGTCAGGGGCTCGGAGTGCCCTGCACGTTCTCCCGAACTGAATGACCGGCGGCGCCAATAATGACCTGCGTGGCGCTTGGGCGAATGGTGAGTCCAGCGCTGGGGCGAAGGGTGAGTCCAGCGCTGGGGCTCGGGCGACCCAATCCCCGGCGTTGCGGTGCCAGGCCCCTTGGGAGGGGCCCCTCGGGGGCCGAACAAGGGTTAGGATTAGCCCCCAGGAGGCCGGCAGGCAGGATCCACAGGCGGTGTGGCGAGCGGGGGTGGGGGGGGTGGGGGGACGAGGCGGGGGTGCGGCCGGAGGGGAGGGCGCTGGAGAGCGGAGCGTGGGCCCAAGTGTTTTGGCGCAGGGGGCCTTCGAAGCTCCCCGGGGGCTCAGAGGGCCCTACCCAACTCCCCCCCTGAATGACCGGCGGCGCCCCTAGCGGCCCGGGTGGCGGGGGGCTGCAGGGTGAGTCCAGCGCTGGGGTTTGGAGGTTCCCAATCCCCGGCGTTGGGTCGCCAAGCCCCTTGGGATGGGCCCCTCGGGGACCCACCTAGGGTTTGGGTTAGCCCCCTGGAGGCCTTCAGGCCCAATCCCCTGGCTGTGTGGCTCGCGGTGGGGCGGACCGAGGGGAGGGAGCTGGCGAGCGGGACCGTGGGCCCACAGGTTTTGGCGCAGGGACCTTCTAAGGAGGTCGGGGGCTCGGAGGGCCCTGCCCCTTCTCCCGCCTGAATGACCGGCGGCGCCCCGAGGAGCCCGGATGCCAGGGGGCTGCAGGGTGAGTCCGGGCTGGGGCTAGGACGTCCAGGATCCCCGGCATGGCCGCGCAAGGCCCCTTGGGAGGGGCCCCTCGGGGACCGCCCTAGGGTTAAGGTTACCCCCAGGTGGCCGGCACGTCCGATCCGCCTGCTCTCTTTCCAGCGGAGGGGCCGGTTGAGGTGAGGGCGCTGACTAGTGGGAAAGTGGGCCCAAGCGCTTTGGGGCGGGGGGCCATCGAAGGTCGGCGGGGACTCAGCGGGCCCTGCCCATTCTCCAGCCCTGAATGAGCGGCAGCGCCCCTAGTGGCCCAGGTGGTGGATGGGCAGCAGTGTTAGTCTTGCCCTGGGGCTCGGGGGACCCCAATGCCCGGAGTTGCGGTGCCAGGACCCTTGGGAGGGGCCCCTCTGGGGCCCACCTAGGGTTAGGATAACCCCCAGGACACCGGCAGGCAGGACCACCGGCGGTGTGGCGAGCAGGGGGCGGGCCGAGGGGAGGGCGCTGCAGAGCGGGAGTGGGAGCGTGGGCCCAAGTGTTTTGGCGCAGGGGGCCTTTGAAGCTTGCCGGGGGCTCGGAGGGCCCTACCTCTTCTCCCGCCCTGAATGACCGGCGGCGCCTGAAGCGACCCGGGTGGCGGGGGGCTGCAGGGTGAGTCCAGCGCTGGGGTTTGGAGGTTCCCAATTCCCGGCGTTGGGGCGCCAAGCTCCTAGGGATGGGCCCCTTGGGGACCCACCTAGGGTTTGCGTTAGCCCCCAGGAGGCCTTCTGGCCCAATCCCCTGGCTGTGTGGCGCGCGGTGGGGCGGGCCGAGGGGTCGGAGCTGGGAGCGGGACCGTGGGCCCACAGGTTTTGGCGTGGGGGCCTTCGAAGATCCTCAGGGACTAGGAGGGCCCTGCCCCTTCTCCCGCCTGAATGACCGGCGGCGACCCTAGCGGCCCCGGTGGCGGGGGCTGCAGGGTGTGTCCGGCCCTGGGGCTAGGACGTCCAGGATCCCCGGCGTGGCTGCGCAAGTCCCCTTGGGAGGGGCCCCTCGGGGACCGACGTAGGGTTACGGTTAGCCCCCAGGAGGCCGGCAGGTGCGATCCGCCTGCTGTGTTTCGAGCGGAGAGGCAGGTTGAGGTGAGGGCGCTGACTAGTGGGAACGTGGGCCCAAGCGCTTTGGGGCGGGGGGGCCATCAAAGGTCGGCAGGGGCTCTGAGGGCCCTGCCCCTTCTCCCGCCTGAATGACCGGCGGTGCCCCTAGCGGCCCAGGTGGCGGGGGGCTGCGGGTAAAGTCTGGCGCTCGGTCTCGGGTCCCCAATCCCTGGCGTTGGGGCGCCAGGCCCCTTGGGTGGGGCCCCTCAGGAGCCCACCTAGAGTTAGGGTTAGCCCCCAGGAGTCCCGCAAGCCCGATCTGCTGGATGTGCGGCGAGCGGAGGGGCAGGCCGAGCTGAGGGCGCTGAGGACTGGGAGCGTGGGCCCAAGCGTTTTGGCGCGGGGGGCCTTCAAATGTCGTCAGGGGCTCGGAGTGCCCTGCACGTTCTCCCGAACTGAATGACCGGCGGCGCCAATAATGACCTGCGTGGCGCTTGGGCGAATGGTGAGTCCAGCGCTGGGGCGAAGGGTGAGTCCAGCGCTGGGGCTCGGGCGACCCAATCCCCGGCGTTGCGGTGCCAGGCCCCTTGGGAGGGGCCCCTCGGGGGCCGAACAAGGGTTAGGATTAGCCCCCAGGAGGCCGGCAGGCAGGATCCACAGGCGGTGTGGCGAGCGGGGGTGGGGGGGGTGGGGGGACGAGGCGGGGGTGCGGCCGGAGGGGAGGGCGCTGGAGAGCGGAGCGTGGGCCCAAGTGTTTTGGCGCAGGGGGCCTTCGAAGCTCCCCGGGGGCTCAGAGGGCCCTACCCAACTCCCCCCCTGAATGACCGGCGGCGCCCCTAGCGGCCCGGGTGGCGGGGGGCTGCAGGGTGAGTCCAGCGCTGGGGTTTGGAGGTTCCCAATCCCCGGCGTTGGGTCGCCAAGCCCCTTGGGATGGGCCCCTCGGGGACCCACCTAGGGTTTGGGTTAGCCCCCTGGAGGCCTTCAGGCCCAATCCCCTGGCTGTGTGGCTCGCGGTGGGGCGGACCGAGGGGAGGGAGCTGGCGAGCGGGACCGTGGGCCCACAGGTTTTGGCGCAGGGACCTTCTAAGGAGGTCGGGGGCTCGGAGGGCCCTGCCCCTTCTCCCGCCTGAATGACCGGCGGCGCCCCGAGGAGCCCGGATGCCAGGGGGCTGCAGGGTGAGTCCGGGCTGGGGCTAGGACGTCCAGGATCCCCGGCATGGCCGCGCAAGGCCCCTTGGGAGGGGCCCCTCGGGGACCGCCCTAGGGTTAAGGTTACCCCCAGGTGGCCGGCACGTCCGATCCGCCTGCTCTCTTTCCAGCGGAGGGGCCGGTTGAGGTGAGGGCGCTGACTAGTGGGAAAGTGGGCCCAAGCGCTTTGGGGCGGGGGGCCATCGAAGGTCGGCGGGGACTCAGCGGGCCCTGCCCATTCTCCAGCCCTGAATGAGCGGCAGCGCCCCTAGTGGCCCAGGTGGTGGATGGGCAGCAGTGTTAGTCTTGCCCTGGGGCTCGGGGGACCCCAATGCCCAGAGTTGCGGTGCCAGGACCCTTGGGAGGGGCCCCTCTGGGGCCCACCTAGGGTTAGGATAACCCCCAGGACACCGGCAGGCAGGACCACCGGCGGTGTGGCGAGCAGGGGGCGGGCCGAGGGGAGGGCGCTGCAGAGCGGGAGTGGGAGCATGGGCCCAAGTGTTTTGGCGCAGGGGGCCTTTGAAGCTTGCCGGGGGCTCGGAGGGCCCTACCTCTTCTCCCGCCCTGAATGACCGGCGGCGCCTGAAGCGACCCGGGTGGCGGGGGGCTGCAGGGTGAGTCCAGCGCTGGGGTTTGGAGGTTCCCAATTCCCGGCGTTGGGGCGCCAAGCTCCTAGGGATGGGCCCCTTGGGGACCCACCTAGGGTTTGCGTTAGCCCCCAGGAGGCCTTCTGGCCCAATCCCCTGGCTGTGTGGCGCGCGGTGGGGCGGGCCGAGGGGTCGGAGCTGGGAGCGGGACCGTGGGCCCACAGGTTTTGGCGTGGGGGCCTTCGAAGATCCTCAGGGACTAGGAGGGCCCTGCCCCTTCTCCCGCCTGAATGACCGGCGGCGACCCTAGCGGCCCCGGTGGCGGGGGCTGCAGGGTGTGTCCGGCCCTGGGGCTAGGACGTCCAGGATCCCCGGCGTGGCTGCGCAAGTCCCCTTGGGAGGGGCCCCTCGGGGACCGACGTAGGGTTACGGTTAGCCCCCAGGAGGCCGGCAGGTGCGATCCGCCTGCTGTGTTTCGAGCGGAGAGGCAGGTTGAGGTGAGGGCGCTGACTAGTGGGAACGTGGGCCCAAGCGCTTTGGGGCGGGGGGGCCATCAAAGGTCGGCAGGGGCTCTGAGGGCCCTGCCCCTTCTCCCGCCTGAATGACCGGCGGTGCCCCTAGCGGCCCAGGTGGCGGGGGGCTGCGGGTAAAGTCTGGCGCTCGGTCTCGGGTCCCCAATCCCTGGCGTTGGGGCGCCAGGCCCCTTGGGTGGGGCCCCTCAGGAGCCCACCTAGAGTTAGGGTTAGCCCCCAGGAGTCCCGCAAGCCCGATCTGCTGGATGTGCGGCGAGCGGAGGGGCAGGCCGAGCTGAGGGCGCTGAGGACTGGGAGCGTGGGCCCAAGCGTTTTGGCGCGGGGGGCCTTCAAATGTCGTCAGGGGCTCGGAGTGCCCTGCACGTTCTCCCGAACTGAATGACCGGCGGCGCCAATAATGACCTGCGTGGCGCTTGGGCGAATGGTGAGTCCAGCGCTGGGGCGAAGGGTGAGTCCAGCGCTGGGGCTCGGGCGACCCAATCCCCGGCGTTGCGGTGCCAGGCCCCTTGGGAGGGGCCCCTCGGGGGCCGAACAAGGGTTAGGATTAGCCCCCAGGAGGCCGGCAGGCAGGATCCACAGGCGGTGTGGCGAGCGCGGGTGGGGGGGGTGGGGGGACGAGGCGGGGGTGCGGCCGGAGGGGAGGGCGCTGGAGAGCGGAGCGTGGGCCCAAGTGTTTTGGCGCAGGGGGCCTTCGAAGCTCCCCGGGGGCTCAGAGGGCCCTACCCAACTCCCCCCCTGAATGACCGGCGGCGCCCCTAGCGGCCCGGGTGGCGGGGGGCTGCAGGGTGAGTCCAGCGCTGGGGTTTGGAGGTTCCCAATCCCCGGCGTTGGGTCGCCAAGCCCCTTGGGATGGGCCCCTCGGGGACCCACCTAGGGTTTGGGTTAGCCCCCTGGAGGCCTTCAGGCCCAATCCCCTGGCTGTGTGGCTCGCGGTGGGGCGGACCGAGGGGAGGGAGCTGGCGAGCGGGACCGTGGGCCCACAGGTTTTGGCGCAGGGACCTTCTAAGGAGGTCGGGGGCTCGGAGGGCCCTGCCCCTTCTCCCGCCTGAATGACCGGCGGCGCCCCGAGGAGCCCGGATGCC
Organism: Ursus arctos; assembly: GCF_023065955.2. Taxonomy (NCBI): domain Eukaryota; kingdom Metazoa; phylum Chordata; class Mammalia; order Carnivora; family Ursidae; genus Ursus; species Ursus arctos. Next base: position 28,017 of record NW_026622890.1, read on the forward strand.
AGGGGGCTGCAGGGTGAGTCCGGGCTGGGGCTAGGACGTCCAGGATCCCCGGCATGGCCGCGCAAGGCCCCTTGGGAGGGGCCCCTCGGGGACCGCCCTAGGGTTAAGGTTACCCCCAGGTGGCCGGCACGTCCGATCCGCCTGCTCTCTTTCCAGCGGAGGGGCCGGTTGAGGTGAGGGCGCTGACTAGTGGGAAAGTGGGCCCAAGCGCTTTGGGGCGGGGGGCCATCGAAGGTCGGCGGGGACTCAGCGGGCCCTGCCCATTCTCCAGCCCTGAATGAGCGGCAGCGCCCCTAGTGGCCCAGGTGGTGGATGGGCAGCAGTGTTAGTCTTGCCCTGGGGCTCGGGGGACCCCAATGCCCGGAGTTGCGGTGCCAGGACCCTTGGGAGGGGCCCCTCTGGGGCCCACCTAGGGTTAGGATAACCCCCAGGACACCGGCAGGCAGGACCACCGGCGGTGTGGCGAGCAGGGGGCGGGCCGAGGGGAGGGCGCTGCAGAGCGGGAGTGGGAGCGTGGGCCCAAGTGTTTTGGCGCAGGGGGCCTTTGAAGCTTGCCGGGGGCTCGGAGGGCCCTACCTCTTCTCCCGCCCTGAATGACCGGCGGCGCCTGAAGCGACCCGGGTGGCGGGGGGCTGCAGGGTGAGTCCAGCGCTGGGGTTTGGAGGTTCCCAATTCCCGGCGTTGGGGCGCCAAGCTCCTAGGGATGGGCCCCTTGGGGACCCACCTAGGGTTTGCGTTAGCCCCCAGGAGGCCTTCTGGCCCAATCCCCTGGCTGTGTGGCGCGCGGTGGGGCGGGCCGAGGGGTCGGAGCTGGGAGCGGGACCGTGGGCCCACAGGTTTTGGCGTGGGGGCCTTCGAAGATCCTCAGGGACTAGGAGGGCCCTGCCCCTTCTCCCGCCTGAATGACCGGCGGCGACCCTAGCGGCCCCGGTGGCGGGGGCTGCAGGGTGTGTCCGGCCCTGGGGCTAGGACGTCCAGGATCCCCGGCGTGGCTGCGCAAGTCCCCTTGGGAGGGGCCCCTCGGGGACCGACGTAGGGTTACGGTTAGCCCCCAGGAGGCCGGCAGGTGCGATCCGCCTGCTGTGTTTCGAGCGGAGAGGCAGGTTGAGGTGAGGGCGCTGACTAGTGGGAACGTGGGCCCAAGCGCTTTGGGGCGGGGGGGCCATCAAAGGTCGGCAGGGGCTCTGAGGGCCCTGCCCCTTCTCCCGCCTGAATGACCGGCGGTGCCCCTAGCGGCCCAGGTGGCGGGGGGCTGCGGGTAAAGTCTGGCGCTCGGTCTCGGGTCCCCAATCCCTGGCGTTGGGGCGCCAGGCCCCTTGGGTGGGGCCCCTCAGGAGCCCACCTAGAGTTAGGGTTAGCCCCCAGGAGTCCCGCAAGCCCGATCTGCTGGATGTGCGGCGAGCGGAGGGGCAGGCCGAGCTGAGGGCGCTGAGGACTGGGAGCGTGGGCCCAAGCGTTTTGGCGCGGGGGGCCTTCAAATGTCGTCAGGGGCTCGGAGTGCCCTGCACGTTCTCCCGAACTGAATGACCGGCGGCGCCAATAATGACCTGCGTGGCGCTTGGGCGAATGGTGAGTCCAGCGCTGGGGCGAAGGGTGAGTCCAGCGCTGGGGCTCGGGCGACCCAATCCCCGGCGTTGCGGTGCCAGGCCCCTTGGGAGGGGCCCCTCGGGGGCCGAACAAGGGTTAGGATTAGCCCCCAGGAGGCCGGCAGGCAGGATCCACAGGCGGTGTGGCGAGCGGGGGTGGGGGGGGTGGGGGGACGAGGCGGGGGTGCGGCCGGAGGGGAGGGCGCTGGAGAGCGGAGCGTGGGCCCAAGTGTTTTGGCGCAGGGGGCCTTCGAAGCTCCCCGGGGGCTCAGAGGGCCCTACCCAACTCCCCCCCTGAATGACCGGCGGCGCCCCTAGCGGCCCGGGTGGCGGGGGGCTGCAGGGTGAGTCCAGCGCTGGGGTTTGGAGGTTCCCAATCCCCGGCGTTGGGTCGCCAAGCCCCTTGGGATGGGCCCCTCGGGGACCCACCTAGGGTTTGGGTTAGCCCCCTGGAGGCCTTCAGGCCCAATCCCCTGGCTGTGTGGCTCGCGGTGGGGCGGACCGAGGGGAGGGAGCTGGCGAGCGGGACCGTGGGCCCACAGGTTTTGGCGCAGGGACCTTCTAAGGAGGTCGGGGGCTCGGAGGGCCCTGCCCCTTCTCCCGCCTGAATGACCGGCGGCGCCCCGAGGAGCCCGGATGCCAGGGGGCTGCAGGGTGAGTCCGGGCTGGGGCTAGGACGTCCAGGATCCCCGGCATGGCCGCGCAAGGCCCCTTGGGAGGGGCCCCTCGGGGACCGCCCTAGGGTTAAGGTTACCCCCAGGTGGCCGGCACGTCCGATCCGCCTGCTCTCTTTCCAGCGGAGGGGCCGGTTGAGGTGAGGGCGCTGACTAGTGGGAAAGTGGGCCCAAGCGCTTTGGGGCGGGGGGCCATCGAAGGTCGGCGGGGACTCAGCGGGCCCTGCCCATTCTCCAGCCCTGAATGAGCGGCAGCGCCCCTAGTGGCCCAGGTGGTGGATGGGCAGCAGTGTTAGTCTTGCCCTGGGGCTCGGGGGACCCCAATGCCCAGAGTTGCGGTGCCAGGACCCTTGGGAGGGGCCCCTCTGGGGCCCACCTAGGGTTAGGATAACCCCCAGGACACCGGCAGGCAGGACCACCGGCGGTGTGGCGAGCAGGGGGCGGGCCGAGGGGAGGGCGCTGCAGAGCGGGAGTGGGAGCATGGGCCCAAGTGTTTTGGCGCAGGGGGCCTTTGAAGCTTGCCGGGGGCTCGGAGGGCCCTACCTCTTCTCCCGCCCTGAATGACCGGCGGCGCCTGAAGCGACCCGGGTGGCGGGGGGCTGCAGGGTGAGTCCAGCGCTGGGGTTTGGAGGTTCCCAATTCCCGGCGTTGGGGCGCCAAGCTCCTAGGGATGGGCCCCTTGGGGACCCACCTAGGGTTTGCGTTAGCCCCCAGGAGGCCTTCTGGCCCAATCCCCTGGCTGTGTGGCGCGCGGTGGGGCGGGCCGAGGGGTCGGAGCTGGGAGCGGGACCGTGGGCCCACAGGTTTTGGCGTGGGGGCCTTCGAAGATCCTCAGGGACTAGGAGGGCCCTGCCCCTTCTCCCGCCTGAATGACCGGCGGCGACCCTAGCGGCCCCGGTGGCGGGGGCTGCAGGGTGTGTCCGGCCCTGGGGCTAGGACGTCCAGGATCCCCGGCGTGGCTGCGCAAGTCCCCTTGGGAGGGGCCCCTCGGGGACCGACGTAGGGTTACGGTTAGCCCCCAGGAGGCCGGCAGGTGCGATCCGCCTGCTGTGTTTCGAGCGGAGAGGCAGGTTGAGGTGAGGGCGCTGACTAGTGGGAACGTGGGCCCAAGCGCTTTGGGGCGGGGGGGCCATCAAAGGTCGGCAGGGGCTCTGAGGGCCCTGCCCCTTCTCCCGCCTGAATGACCGGCGGTGCCCCTAGCGGCCCAGGTGGCGGGGGGCTGCGGGTAAAGTCTGGCGCTCGGTCTCGGGTCCCCAATCCCTGGCGTTGGGGCGCCAGGCCCCTTGGGTGGGGCCCCTCAGGAGCCCACCTAGAGTTAGGGTTAGCCCCCAGGAGTCCCGCAAGCCCGATCTGCTGGATGTGCGGCGAGCGGAGGGGCAGGCCGAGCTGAGGGCGCTGAGGACTGGGAGCGTGGGCCCAAGCGTTTTGGCGCGGGGGGCCTTCAAATGTCGTCAGGGGCTCGGAGTGCCCTGCACGTTCTCCCGAACTGAATGACCGGCGGCGCCAATAATGACCTGCGTGGCGCTTGGGCGAATGGTGAGTCCAGCGCTGGGGCGAAGGGTGAGTCCAGCGCTGGGGCTCGGGCGACCCAATCCCCGGCGTTGCGGTGCCAGGCCCCTTGGGAGGGGCCCCTCGGGGGCCGAACAAGGGTTAGGATTAGCCCCCAGGAGGCCGGCAGGCAGGATCCACAGGCGGTGTGGCGAGCGCGGGTGGGGGGGGTGGGGGGACGAGGCGGGGGTGCGGCCGGAGGGGAGGGCGCTGGAGAGCGGAGCGTGGGCCCAAGTGTTTTGGCGCAGGGGGCCTTCGAAGCTCCCCGGGGGCTCAGAGGGCCCTACCCAACTCCCCCCCTGAATGACCGGCGGCGCCCCTAGCGGCCCGGGTGGCGGGGGGCTGCAGGGTGAGTCCAGCGCTGGGGTTTGGAGGTTCCCAATCCCCGGCGTTGGGTCGCCAAGCCCCTTGGGATGGGCCCCTCGGGGACCCACCTAGGGTTTGGGTTAGCCCCCTGGAGGCCTTCAGGCCCAATCCCCTGGCTGTGTGGCTCGCGGTGGGGCGGACCGAGGGGAGGGAGCTGGCGAGCGGGACCGTGGGCCCACAGGTTTTGGCGCAGGGACCTTCTAAGGAGGTCGGGGGCTCGGAGGGCCCTGCCCCTTCTCCCGCCTGAATGACCGGCGGCGCCCCGAGGAGCCCGGATGCCAGGGGGCTGCAGGGTGAGTCCGGGCTGGGGCTAGGACGTCCAGGATCCCCGGCATGGCCGCGCAAGGCCCCTTGGGAGGGGCCCCTCGGGGACCGCCCTAGGGTTAAGGTTACCCCCAGGTGGCCGGCACGTCCGATCCGCCTGCTCTCTTTCCAGCGGAGGGGCCGGTTGAGGTGAGGGCGCTGACTAGTGGGAAAGTGGGCCCAAGCGCTTTGGGGCGGGGGGCCATCGAAGGTCGGCGGGGACTCAGCGGGCCCTGCCCATTCTCCAGCCCTGAATGAGCGGCAGCGCCCCTAGTGGCCCAGGTGGTGGATGGGCAGCAGTGTTAGTCTTGCCCTGGGGCTCGGGGGACCCCAATGCCCGGAGTTGCGGTGCCAGGACCCTTGGGAGGGGCCCCTCTGGGGCCCACCTAGGGTTAGGATAACCCCCAGGACACCGGCAGGCAGGACCACCGGCGGTGTGGCGAGCAGGGGGCGGGCCGAGGGGAGGGCGCTGCAGAGCGGGAGTGGGAGCGTGGGCCCAAGTGTTTTGGCGCAGGGGGCCTTTGAAGCTTGCCGGGGGCTCGGAGGGCCCTACCTCTTCTCCCGCCCTGAATGACCGGCGGCGCCTGAAGCGACCCGGGTGGCGGGGGGCTGCAGGGTGAGTCCAGCGCTGGGGTTTGGAGGTTCCCAATTCCCGGCGTTGGGGCGCCAAGCTCCTAGGGATGGGCCCCTTGGGGACCCACCTAGGGTTTGCGTTAGCCCCCAGGAGGCCTTCTGGCCCAATCCCCTGGCTGTGTGGCGCGCGGTGGGGCGGGCCGAGGGGTCGGAGCTGGGAGCGGGACCGTGGGCCCACAGGTTTTGGCGTGGGGGCCTTCGAAGATCCTCAGGGACTAGGAGGGCCCTGCCCCTTCTCCCGCCTGAATGACCGGCGGCGACCCTAGCGGCCCCGGTGGCGGGGGCTGCAGGGTGTGTCCGGCCCTGGGGCTAGGACGTCCAGGATCCCCGGCGTGGCTGCGCAAGTCCCCTTGGGAGGGGCCCCTCGGGGACCGACGTAGGGTTACGGTTAGCCCCCAGGAGGCCGGCAGGTGCGATCCGCCTGCTGTGTTTCGAGCGGAGAGGCAGGTTGAGGTGAGGGCGCTGACTAGTGGGAACGTGGGCCCAAGCGCTTTGGGGCGGGGGGGCCATCAAAGGTCGGCAGGGGCTCTGAGGGCCCTGCCCCTTCTCCCGCCTGAATGACCGGCGGTGCCCCTAGCGGCCCAGGTGGCGGGGGGCTGCGGGTAAAGTCTGGCGCTCGGTCTCGGGTCCCCAATCCCTGGCGTTGGGGCGCCAGGCCCCTTGGGTGGGGCCCCTCAGGAGCCCACCTAGAGTTAGGGTTAGCCCCCAGGAGTCCCGCAAGCCCGATCTGCTGGATGTGCGGCGAGCGGAGGGGCAGGCCGAGCTGAGGGCGCTGAGGACTGGGAGCGTGGGCCCAAGCGTTTTGGCGCGGGGGGCCTTCAAATGTCGTCAGGGGCTCGGAGTGCCCTGCACGTTCTCCCGAACTGAATGACCGGCGGCGCCAATAATGACCTGCGTGGCGCTTGGGCGAATGGTGAGTCCAGCGCTGGGGCGAAGGGTGAGTCCAGCGCTGGGGCTCGGGCGACCCAATCCCCGGCGTTGCGGTGCCAGGCCCCTTGGGAGGGGCTCCTCGGGGGCCGAACAAGGGTTAGGATTAGCCCCCAGGAGGCCGGCAGGCAGGATCCACAGGCGGTGTGGCGAGCGGGGGTGGGGGGGGTGGGGGGACGAGGCGGGGGTGCGGCCGGAGGGGAGGGCGCTGGAGAGCGGAGCGTGGGCCCAAGTGTTTTGGCGCAGGGGGCCTTCGAAGCTCCCCGGGGGCTCAGAGGGCCCTACCCAACTCCCCCCCTGAATGACCGGCGGCGCCCCTAGCGGCCCGGGTGGCGGGGGGCTGCAGGGTGAGTCCAGCGCTGGGGTTTGGAGGTTCCCAATCCCCGGCGTTGGGTCGCCAAGCCCCTTGGGATGGGCCCCTCGGGGACCCACCTAGGGTTTGGGTTAGCCCCCTGGAGGCCTTCAGGCCCAATCCCCTGGCTGTGTGGCTCGCGGTGGGGCGGACCGAGGGGAGGGAGCTGGCGAGCGGGACCGTGGGCCCACAGGTTTTGGCGCAGGGACCTTCTAAGGAGGTCGGGGGCTCGGAGGGCCCTGCCCCTTCTCCCGCCTGAATGACCGGCGGCGCCCCGAGGAGCCCGGATGCCAGGGGGCTGCAGGGTGAGTCCGGGCTGGGGCTAGGACGTCCAGGATCCCCGGCATGGCCGCGCAAGGCCCCTTGGGAGGGGCCCCTCGGGGACCGCCCTAGGGTTAAGGTTACCCCCAGGTGGCCGGCACGTCCGATCCGCCTGCTCTCTTTCCAGCGGAGGGGCCGGTTGAGGTGAGGGCGCTGACTAGTGGGAAAGTGGGCCCAAGCGCTTTGGGGCGGGGGGCCATCGAAGGTCGGCGGGGACTCAGCGGGCCCTGCCCATTCTCCAGCCCTGAATGAGCGGCAGCGCCCCTAGGGGCCCAGGTGGTGGATGGGCAGCAGTGTTAGTCTTGCCCTGGGGCTCGGGGGACCCCAATGCCCAGAGTTGCGGTGCCAGGACCCTTGGGAGGGGCCCCTCTGGGGCCCACCTAGGGTTAGGATAACCCCCAGGACACCGGCAGGCAGGACCACCGGCGGTGTGGCGAGCAGGGGGCGGGCCGAGGGGAGGGCGCTGCAGAGCGGGAGTGGGAGCGTGGGCCCAAGTGTTTTGGCGCAGGGGGCCTTTGAAGCTTGCCGGGGGCTCGGAGGGCCCTACCTCTTCTCCCGCCCTGAATGACCGGCGGCGCCTGAAGCGACCCGGGTGGCGGGGGGCTGCAGGGTGAGTCCAGCGCTGGGGTTTGGAGGTTCCCAATTCCCGGCGTTGGGGCGCCAAGCTCCTAGGGATGGGCCCCTTGGGGACCCACCTAGGGTTTGCGTTAGCCCCCAGGAGGCCTTCTGGCCCAATCCCCTGGCTGTGTGGCGCGCGGTGGGGCGGGCCGAGGGGTCGGAGCTGGGAGCGGGACCGTGGGCCCACAGGTTTTGGCGTGGGGGCCTTCGAAGATCCTCAGGGACTAGGAGGGCCCTGCCCCTTCTCCCGCCTGAATGACCGGCGGCGACCCTAGCGGCCCCGGTGGCGGGGGCTGCAGGGTGTGTCCGGCCCTGGGGCTAGGACGTCCAGGATCCCCGGCGTGGCTGCGCAAGTCCCCTTGGGAGGGGCCCCTCAGGGACCGACGTAGGGTTACGGTTAGCCCCCAGGAGGCCGGCAGGTGCGATCCGCCTGCTGTGTTTCGAGCGGAGAGGCAGGTTGAGGTGAGGGCGCTGACTAGTGGGAACGTGGGCCCAAGCGCTTTGGGGCGGGGGGGCCATCAAAGGTCGGCAGGGGCTCTGAGGGCCCTGCCCCTTCTCCCGCCTGAATGACCGGCGGTGCCCCTAGCGGCCCAGGTGGCGGGGGGCTGCGGGTAAAGTCTGGCGCTCGGTCTCGGGTCCCCAATCCCTGGCGTTGGGGCGCCAGGCCCCTTGGGTGGGGCCCCTCAGGAGCCCACCTAGAGTTAGGGTTAGCCCCCAGGAGTCCCGCAAGCCCGATCTGCTGGATGTGCGGCGAGCGGAGGGGCAGGCCGAGCTGAGGGCGCTGAGGACTGGGAGCGTGGGCCCAAGCGTTTTGGCGCGGGGGGCCTTCAAATGTCGTCAGGGGCTCGGAGTGCCCTGCACGTTCTCCCGAACTGAATGACCGGCGGCGCCAATAATGACCTGCGTGGCGCTTGGGCGAATGGTGAGTCCAGCGCTGGGGCGAAGGGTGAGTCCAGCGCTGGGGCTCGGGCGACCCAATCCCCGGCGTTGCGGTGCCAGGCCCCTTGGGAGGGGCTCCTCGGGGGCCCGAACAAGGGTTAGGATTAGCCCCCAGGAGGCCGGCAGGCAGGATCCACAGGCGGTGTGGCGAGCGGGGGTGGGGGGGGTGGGGGGACGAGGCGGGGGGTGCGGCCGGAGGGGAGGGCGCTGGAGAGCGGAGCGTGGGCCCAAGTGTTTTGGCGCAGGGGGCCTTCGAAGCTCCCCGGGGGCTCAGAGGGCCCTACCCAACTCCCCCCCTGAATGACCGGCGGCGCCCCTAGCGGCCCGGGTGGCGGGGGGCTGCAGGGTGAGTCCAGCGCTGGGGTTTGGAGGTTCCCAATCCCCGGCGTTGGGTCGCCAAGCCCCTTGGGATGGGCCCCTCGGGGACCCACCTAGGGTTTGGGTTAGCCCCCTGGAGGCCTTCAGGCCCAATCCCCTGGCTGTGTGGCTCGCGGTGGGGCGGACCGAGGGGAGGGAGCTGGCGAGCGGGACCGTGGGCCCACAGGTTTTGGCGCAGGGACCTTCTAAGGAGGTCGGGGGCTCGGAGGGCCCTGCCCCTTCTCCCGCCTGAATGACCGGCGGCGCCCCGAGGAGCCCGGATGCCAGGGGGCTGCAGGGTGAGTCCGGGCTGGGGCTAGGACGTCCAGGATCCCCGGCATGGCCGCGCAAGGCCCCTTGGGAGGGGCCCCTCGGGGACCGCCCTAGGGTTAAGGTTACCCCCAGGTGGCCGGCACGTCCGATCCGCCTGCTCTCTTTCCAGCGGAGGGGCCGGTTGAGGTGAGGGCGCTGACTAGTGGGAAAGTGGGCCCAAGCGCTTTGGGGCGGGGGGCCATCGAAGGTCGGCGGGGACTCAGCGGGCCCTGCCCATTCTCCAGCCCTGAATGAGCGGCAGCGCCCCTAGTGGCCCAGGTGGTGGATGGGCAGCAGTGTTAGTCTTGCCCTGGGGCTCGGGGGACCCCAATGCCCGGAGTTGCGGTGCCAGGACCCTTGGGAGGGGCCCCTCTGGGGCCCACCTAGGGTTAGGATAACCCCCAGGACACCGGCAGGCAGGACCACCGGCGGTGTGGCGAGCAGGGGGCGGGCCGAGGGGAGGGCGCTGCAGAGCGGGAGTGGGAGCGTGGGCCCAAGTGTTTTGGCGCAGGGGGCCTTTGAAGCTTGCCGGGGGCTCGGAGGGCCCTACCTCTTCTCCCGCCCTGAATGACCGGCGGCGCCTGAAGCGACCCGGGTGGCGGGGGGCTGCAGGGTGAGTCCAGCGCTGGGGTTTGGAGGTTCCCAATTCCCGGCGTTGGGGCGCCAAGCTCCTAGGGATGGGCCCCTTGGGGACCCACCTAGGGTTTGCGTTAGCCCCCAGGAGGCCTTCTGGCCCAATCCCTGGCTGTGTGGCGCGCGGTGGGGCGGGCCGAGGGGTCGGAGCTGGGAGCGGGACCGTGGGCCCACAGGTTTTGGCGTGGGGGCCTTCGAAGATCCTCAGGGACTAGGAGGGCCCTGCCCCTTCTCCCGCCTGAATGACCGGCGGCGACCCTAGCGGCCCCGGTGGCGGGGGCTGCAGGGTGTGTCCGGCCCTGGGGCTAGGACGTCCAGGATCCCCGGCGTGGCTGCGCAAGTCCCCTTGGGAGGGGCCCCTCGGGGACCGACGTAGGGTTACGGTTAGCCCCCAGGAGGCCGGCAGGTGCGATCCGCCTGCTGTGTTTCGAGCGGAGAGGCAGGTTGAGGTGAGGGCGCTGACTAGTGGGAACGTGGGCCCAAGCGCTTTGGGGCGGGGGGGCCATCAAAGGTCGGCAGGGGCTCTGAGGGCCCTGCCCCTTCTCCCGCCTGAATGACCGGCGGTGCCCCTAGCGGCCCAGGTGGCGGGGGGCTGCGGGTAAAGTCTGGCGCTCGGTCTCGGGTCCCCAATCCCTGGCGTTGGGGCGCCAGGCCCCTTGGGTGGGGCCCCTCAGGAGCCCACCTAGAGTTAGGGTTAGCCCCCAGGAGTCCCGCAAGCCCGATCTGCTGGATGTGCGGCGAGCGGAGGGGCAGGCCGAGCTGAGGGCGCTGAGGACTGGGAGCGTGGGCCCAAGCGTTTTGGCGCGGGGGGCCTTCAAATGTCGTCAGGGGCTCGGAGTGCCCTGCACGTTCTCCCGAACTGAATGACCGGCGGCGCCAATAATGACCTGCGTGGCGCTTGGGCGAATGGTGAGTCCAGCGCTGGGGCGAAGGGTGAGTCCAGCGCTGGGGCTCGGGCGACCCAATCCCCGGCGTTGCGGTGCCAGGCCCCTTGGGAGGGGCCCCTCGGGGGCCGAACAAGGGTTAGGATTAGCCCCCAGGAGGCCGGCAGGCAGGATCCACAGGCGGTGTGGCGAGCGCGGGTGGGGGGGGTGGGGGGACGAGGCGGGGGTGCGGCCGGAGGGGAGGGCGCTGGAGAGCGGAGCGTGGGCCCAAGTGTTTTGGCGCAGGGGGCCTTCGAAGCTCCCCGGGGGCTCAGAGGGCCCTACCCAACTCCCCCCCTGAATGACCGGCGGCGCCCCTAGCGGCCCGGGTGGCGGGGGGCTGCAGGGTGAGTCCAGCGCTGGGGTTTGGAGGTTCCCAATCCCCGGCGTTGGGTCGCCAAGCCCCTTGGGATGGGCCCCTCGGGGACCCACCTAGGGTTTGGGTTAGCCCCCTGGAGGCCTTCAGGCCCAATCCCCTGGCTGTGTGGCTCGCGGTGGGGCGGACCGAGGGGAGGGAGCTGGCGAGCGGGACCGTGGGCCCACAGGTTTTGGCGCAGGGACCTTCTAAGGAGGTCGGGGGCTCGGAGGGCCCTGCCCCTTCTCCCGCCTGAATGACCGGCGGCGCCCCGAGGAGCCCGGATGCCAGGGGGCTGCAGGGTGAGTCCGGGCTGGGGCTAGGACGTCCAGGATCCCCGGCATGGCCGCGCAAGGCCCCTTGGGAGGGGCCCCTCGGGGACCGCCCTAGGGTTAAGGTTACCCCCAGGTGGCCGGCACGTCCGATCCGCCTGCTCTCTTTCCAGCGGAGGGGCCGGTTGAGGTGAGGGCGCTGACTAGTGGGAAAGTGGGCCCAAGCGCTTTGGGGCGGGGGGCCATCGAAGGTCGGCGGGGACTCAGCGGGCCCTGCCCATTCTCCAGCCCTGAATGAGCGGCAGCGCCCCTAGTGGCCCAGGTGGTGGATGGGCAGCAGTGTTAGTCTTGCCCTGGGGCTCGGGGGACCCCAATGCCCAGAGTTGCGGTGCCAGGACCCTTGGGAGGGGCCCCTCTGGGGCCCACCTAGGGTTAGGATAACCCCCAGGACACCGGCAGGCAGGACCACCGGCGGTGTGGCGAGCAGGGGGCGGGCCGAGGGGAGGGCGCTGCAGAGCGGGAGTGGGAGCGTGGGCCCAAGTGTTTTGGCGCAGGGGGCCTTTGAAGCTTGCCGGGGGCTCGGAGGGCCCTACCTCTTCTCCCGCCCTGAATGACCGGCGGCGCCTGAAGCGACCCGGGTGGCGGGGGGCTGCAGGGTGAGTCCAGCGCTGGGGTTTGGAGGTTCCCAATTCCCGGCGTTGGGGCGCCAAGCTCCTAGGATGGGCCCCTTGGGGACCCACCTAGGGTTTGCGTTAGCCCCCAGGAGGCCTTCTGGCCCAATCCCCTGGCTGTGTGGCGCGCGGTGGGGCGGGCCGAGGGGTCGGAGCTGGGAGCGGGACCGTGGGCCCACAGGTTTTGGCGTGGGGGCCTTCGAAGATCCTCAGGGACTAGGAGGGCCCTGCCCCTTCTCCCGCCTGAATGACCGGCGGCGACCCTAGCGGCCCCGGTGGCGGGGGCTGCAGGGTGTGTCCGGCCCTGGGGCTAGGACGTCCAGGATCCCCGGCGTGGCTGCGCAAGTCCCCTTGGGAGGGGCCCCTCGGG
>NW_026622891.1:0-40144 GCF_023065955.2 Ursus arctos
AGATGGCCGCCCCCGGGATCCAAGATGGCGGCCGGCGGGGCACTTCCGGTCCGGCGGGGGTCACGTGACCCCCCCAGGGGCCACTTCCGGTTCGGGGGGGTCACGTGACCCCCCCCGCCGCCCTGGGGACCGGCGGGGTCGCCCCAGGGGCCCCCGAACGGGCTCGTTAGGCCCCGAATCGGCTCGGGAACCGCCCCCGCGCCAAGATGGCCGCCCCCGGGATCCAAGATGGCGGCCGGCGGGGCACTTCCGGTCCGGCGGGGGTCACGTGACCCCCCCAGGGGCCACTTCCGGTTCGGGGGGGTCACGTGACCCCCCCCGCCGCCCTGGGGACCGGCGGGGGGCGCCGCAGGGGCCCACGAACGGGCTCGTTAGGCCGAGATTCGGCTCGGGAACCGCCCCCGGGCCAAGATGGCCGCCCCCGGGATCCAAGATGGCGGCCGGCGGGGCACTTCCGGTCCGGCGGGGGTCACGTGACCCCCCCAGGGGCCACTTCCGGTTCGGGGGGGTCACGTGACCCCCCCCCGCCGCCCTGGGGACCGGCGGGGGCGCCGCAGGGGCCCCCGAAAGGGCTCGTTAGGCCCCGAATCGGCTCGGGAACCGCCCCCGCGCCAAGATGGCCGCCCCCGGGATCCAAGATGGCGGCCGGCGGGGCACTTCCGGTCCGGCGGGGGTCACGTGACCCCCCCAGGGGCCACTTCCGGTTCGGGGGTGTCACGTGACCACCCCCGCCGCCCTGGGAACCGGCGGGGGGCGCCGCAGGGGCCCCCGAACGGGCTCGCTAGGCCCCGAATCGGCTCGGGAACAACCCCCGCGCCAAGATGGCCGCCCCCGGGATCCAAGATGGCGGCCGGCGGGGCACTTCCGGTCCGGCAGGGGTCACGTGAACCCCCCCAGGGGCCACTTCCGGTTCGGGGGGGTCACGTGACCCCCCCCGCCGCCCTGGGGACCGGCGGGGGGCGCCGCAGGGGCCCCCTGAACGGGCTCGTTAGGCCCCGAATCGGCTCGGGAACCGCCCCCGCGCCAAGATGGCCGCCCCCGGGATCCAAGATGGCGGCCGGCGGGGCACTTCCGGTCCGGCGGGGGTCACGTGACCCCCCCAGGGGCCACTTCCGGTTCGGGGGGGTCACGTGACCCCCCCCGCCGCCCTGGGAACCGGCGGGGGCGCCCCAGGGGCCCCCGAACGGGCTCGTTAGGCCCCGAATCGGCTCGGGAACCGCCCCCGCGCCAAGTTGGCCGCCCCCGGGATCCAAGATGGCGGCCGGCGGGGCACTTCCGGTCCGGCGGGGGTCACGTGACCCCCCCAGGGGCCAGTTCCGGTTCGGGGGGGTCACGTGACCCCCCCCGCCGCCCTGGGGACCGGCGGGGGGCGCCGCAGGGGCCCCCGAAAGGGCTCGTTAGGCCACGAATCGGCTCGGGAACCGCCCCTGCGCCAAGATGGCCGCCCCATGGATCCAAGATGGCGGCCGGCGGGGCACTTCCGGTCCGGCGGGGGTCACGTGACCCCCCCAGGGGCCACTTCCGGTTCGGGGGGGTCACGTGACCCCCCCCGCCGCCCTGGGAACCGGCGGGGGCGCCGCAGGGGCCCCCGAACGGGCTCGCTAGGCCCCGAATCGGCTCGGGAACAACCCCCGCGCCAAGATGGCCGCCCCCGGGATCCAAGATGGCGGCCGGCGGGGCACTTCCGGTCCGGCGGGGGTCACGTGACCCCCCCAGGGGCCACTTCCGGTTCGGGGGGGTCACGTGACCCCCCCCGCCGCCCTGGGGACCGGCGGGGGCGCCCCAGGGGCCCCCGAACGGGCTCGTTAGGCCCCGAATCGGCTCGGGAACCGCCCCCGCGCCAAGATGGCCGCCCCCGGGATCCAAGATGGCGGCCGGCGGGGCACTTCCGGTCCGGCGGGGGTCACGTGACCCCCCCAGGGGCCACTTCCGGTTCGGGGTGGTCACGTGACCCCCCCGCCGCCCTGGGGACCGGCGGGGGCGCCGCGGGGGCCCCCGAAAGGGCTCGTTAGGCCCCGAATCGGCTCGGGAAACGCCCCCGCGCCAAGATGGCCACCCCCGGGATCCAAGATGGCGGCCGGCGGGGCACTTCCGGTCCGGCGGGGGTCACGTGACCCCCCCAGGGGCCACTTCCGGTTCGGGGGTGTCACGTGACCACCCGCGCCGCCCTGGGAACCGGCGGGGGCGCCGCAGGGGCCCCCGAACGGGCTCGTTAGGCCCCGAATCGGCTCGGGAACAGCCCCCGCGCCAAGATGGCCGCCCCGGGGATCCAAGATGGCGGCCGGCGGGGCACTTCCGGTCCGGCGGGGGTCACGTGACCCCCCCAGGGGCCACTTCCGGTTCGGGGGGGTCACGTGACCCCCCCCGCCGCCCTGGGGACCGGCGGGGGCGCCGCAGGGGCCCCCGAACGGGCTCGTTAGGCCGAGATTCGGCTCGGGAACCGCCCCCGCGCCAAGATGGCCGCCCCCGGGATCCAAGATGGCGGCCGGCGGGGCACTTCCGGTCCGGCGGGGGTCACGTGACCCCCCCAGGGGCCACTTCCGGTTCGGGGGGGTCACGTGACCCCCCCCGCCGCCCTGGGGACCGGCGGGGGTCGCCCCAGGGGCCCCCGAACGGGCTCGTTAGGCCCCGAATCGGCTCGGGAACCGCCCCCGCGCCAAGATGGCCGCCCCCGGGATCCAAGATGGCGGCCGGCGGGGCACTTCCGGTCCGGCGGGGGTCACGTGACCCCCCCAGGGGCCACTTCCGGTTCGGGGGGGTCACGTGACCCCCCCCGCCGCCCTGGGGACCGGCGGGGGCGCCGCAGGGGCCCACGAACGGGCTCGTTAGGCCGAGATTCGGCTCGGGAACCGCCCCCGGGCCAAGATGGCCGCCCCCGGGATCCAAGATGGCGGCCGGCGGGGCACTTCCGGTCCGGCGGGGGTCACGTGACCCCCCCAGGGGCCACTTCCGGTTCGGGGGGGTCACGTGACCCCCCCCGCCGCCCTGGGGACCGGCGGGGGGCGCCGCAGGGGCCCCCGAAAGGGCTCGTTAGGCCCCGAATCGGCTCGGGAACCGCCCCCGCGCCAAGATGGCCGCCCCCGGGATCCAAGATGGCGGCCGGCGGGGCACTTCCGGTCCGGCGGGGGTCACGTGACCCCCCCAGGGGCCACTTCCGGTTCGGGGGTGTCACGTGACCACCCCCGCCGCCCTGGGAACCGGCGGGGGCGCCGCAGGGGCCCCCGAACGGGCTCGCTAGGCCCCGAATCGGCTCGGGAACAACCCCCGCGCCAAGATGGCCGCCCCCGGGATCCAAGATGGCGGCCGGCGGGGCACTTCCGGTCCGGCAGGGGTCACGTGAACCCCCCCAGGGGCCACTTCCGGTTCGGGGGGGTCACGTGACCCCCCCCGCCGCCCTGGGGACCGGCGGGGGCGCCGCAGGGGCCCCCGAACGGGCTCGTTAGGCCCCGAATCGGCTCGGGAACCGCCCCCGCGCCAAGATGGCCGCCCCCGGGATCCAAGATGGCGGCCGGCGGGGCACTTCCGGTCCGGCGGGGGTCACGTGACCCCCCCAGGGGCCACTTCCGGTTCGGGGGGGTCACGTGACCCCCCCCGCCGCCCTGGGAACCGGCGGGGGCGCCCCAGGGGCCCCCGAACGGGCTCGTTAGGCCCCGAATCGGCTCGGGAACCGCCCCCGCGCCAAGTTGGCCGCCCCCGGGATCCAAGATGGCGGCCGGCGGGGCACTTCCGGTCCGGCGGGGGTCACGTGACCCCCCCAGGGGCCAGTTCCGGTTCGGGGGGGTCACGTGACCCCCCCCGCCGCCCTGGGGACCGGCGGGGGCGCCGCAGGGGCC
Organism: Ursus arctos; assembly: GCF_023065955.2. Taxonomy (NCBI): domain Eukaryota; kingdom Metazoa; phylum Chordata; class Mammalia; order Carnivora; family Ursidae; genus Ursus; species Ursus arctos. The sequence continues at coordinate 3,834 of NW_026622891.1, forward strand.
CCCGAAAGGGCTCGTTAGGCCACGAATCGGCTCGGGAACCGCCCCTGCGCCAAGATGGCCGCCCCATGGATCCAAGATGGCGGCCGGCGGGGCACTTCCGGTCCGGCGGGGGTCACGTGACCCCCCCAGGGGCCACTTCCGGTTCGGGGGGGTCACGTGACCCCCCCCGCCGCCCTGGGAACCGGCGGGGGCGCCGCAGGGGCCCCCGAACGGGCTCGCTAGGCCCCGAATCGGCTCGGGAACAACCCCCGCGCCAAGATGGCCGCCCCCGGGATCCAAGATGGCGGCCGGCGGGGCACTTCCGGTCCGGCGGGGGTCACGTGACCCCCCCAGGGGCCACTTCCGGTTCGGGGGGGTCACGTGACCCCCCCCGCCGCCCTGGGGACCGGCGGGGGCGCCCCAGGGGCCCCCGAACGGGCTCGTTAGGCCCCGAATCGGCTCGGGAACCGCCCCCGCGCCAAGATGGCCGCCCCCGGGATCCAAGATGGCGGCCGGCGGGGCACTTCCGGTCCGGCGGGGGTCACGTGACCCGCCCAGGGGCCACTTCCGGTTCGGGGGGGTCACGTGACCCCCCCCGCCGCCCTGGGGACCGGCGGGGGCGCCCCAGGGGCCCCCGAACGTACTCGTTAGGCCCCGAATCGGCTCGGGAACCGCCCCCGCGCCAAGATGGCCGCCCCCGGGATGCAAAATGGCGGCCGGCGGGGCACTTCCTGTCCGGCGGGGGTCACGTGACCCCCCCAGGGGCCACTTCCGGTTCGGGGGGGTCACGTGACCCCCCCCGCCGCCCTGGGGACCGGCGGGGGGCGCCGCAGGGGCCCCCGAACGGGCTAGTTAGGCCGAGATTCGGCTCGGGAACCGCCCCCGGGCCAAGATGGCCGCCCCCGGGATCCAAGATGGCGGCCGGCGGGGCACTTCCGGTCCGGCGGGGGTCACGTGACCCCCCCAGGGGCCACTTCCGGTTCGGGGGGGTCACGTGACCCCCCCCGCCGCCCTGGGGACCGGCGGGGGCGCCGCAGGGGCCCCCGAAAGGGCTCGTTAGGCCCCGAATCGGCTCGGGAACCGCCCCCCGCGCCAAGATGGCCGCCCCCGGGATCCACGATGGCGGCCGGCGGGGCACTTCCGGTCCGGCGGGGGTCACGTGACCCCCCCAGGGGCCACTTCCGGTTCGGGGGTGTCACGTGACCACCCCCGCCGCCCTGGGAACCGGCGGGGGCGCCGCAGGGGCCCCCGAACGGGCTCGCTAGGCCCCGAATCGGCTCGGGAACAACCCCCGCGCCAAGATGGCCGCCCCCGGGATCCAAGATGGCGGCCGGCGGGGCACTTCCGGTCCGGCGGGGGTCACGTGACCCCCCCAGGGGCCACTTCCGGTTCGGGGGGGTCACGTGACCCCCCCCGCCGCCCTGGGGACCGGCGGGGGCGCCGCAGGGGCCCCCGAACGGGCTCGTTAGGCCGAGATTCAGCTCGGGAACCGCCCCCGCGCCAAGATGGCCGCCCCCGGGATCCAAGATGGCGGCCGGCGGGGCACTTCCGGTCCGGCGGGGGTCACGTGACCCCCCCAGGGGCCACTTCCGGTTCGGGGGGGTCACGTGACCCCCCCGCCGCCCTGGGGACCCCGAAAGGGCTCGTTAGGCCCCGAATCGGCTCGGGAAACGCACCCGCGCCAAGATGGCCACCCCCGGGATCCAAGATGGCGGCCGGCGGGGCACTTCCGGTCCGGCGGGGGTCACGTGACCCCCCCAGGGGCCACTTCCGGTTCGGGGGGGTCACGTGACCCCCCCGCCGCACTGGGGACCGGCGGGGGCGCCGGAGGGGCCCCCGAACGGGCTCGTTAGGCCGAGATTCGGCTCGGGAACCGCCCCCGCGCCAAGATGGCCGCCCCCGGGATCCAAGATGGCGGCCGGCGGGGCACTTCCGGTCCGGCGGGGGTCACGTGACCCCCCCAGGGGCCACTTCCGGTTCGGGGGGTCACGTGACCCCCCCCGCCGCCCTGGGGACCGGCGGGGGCGCCCCAGGGGCCCCCGAACGGGCTCGTTAGGCCCCGAATCGGCTCGGGAACCGCCCCCGCGCCAAGATGGCCGCCCCCGGGATCCAAGATGGCGGCCGGCGGGGCACTTCCGGTCCGGCGGGGGTCACGTGACCCTCCCAGGGGCCACTTCCGGTTCGGGGGGGTCACTTGACCCCCCCCGCCGCCCTGGGGACCGGCGGGGGCGCCGCAGGGGCCCCCGAACGGGCTCGTTAGGCCGAGATTCGGCTCGGGAACCGCCCCCCGCGCCAAGATGGCCGCCCCCGGGATCCAAGATGGCGGCCGGCGGGGCACTTCCAGTCCGGCGGGGGTCACGTGACCCACCCAGGGGCCACTTCCGGTTCGGGGGGGGTCACGTGACCCCCCCCGCCGCCCTGGGGACTGGCGGGGGCGCCCCAGGGGCCCCCGAACGGGCTCGTTAGGCCACGAATCGGCTCGGGAACGGCCCCCGCGCCAAGATGGCCGCCCCCGGGATCCAAGATGGCCGCCGGCGGGGCACTTCCGGTCCGGCGGGGGTCACGTGACCCCCCCAGGGGACACTTCCGGTTCGGGGGGTCACGTGACCCCCCCCCCGCCGCCCTGGGGACCGGCGGGGGGGCGCCGCAGGGGCCCCCGAACGGGCTCGTTAGGCCGAGATTCGGCTCGGGAACCGCCCCCGCGCCAAGATGGCCGCCCCCGGGATCCAAGATGGCGGCCGGCGGGGTACTTCCGGTCCGGCGGGGGTCACGTGGCCCCCCCAGGGGCCACTTCCGGTTCGGGGGGGTCACGTGACCCCCCCCCCCCTCCGCACTGGGGACCGGCGGGGGCGCCCCAGGGGCCCCCGAACGGGCTCGTTAGGCCCCGAATCGGCTCGGGAACCGCCCCCGCGCCAAGATGGCCGCCCCCGGGATCCAAGATGGCGGCCGGCGGGGCACTTCCGGTCCGGCGGGGGTCACGTGACCCGCCCAGGGGCCACTTCCGGTTCGGGGGGGTCACGTGACCCCCCCCGCCGCCCTGGGGACCGGCGGGGGCGCCCCAGGGGCCCCCGAACGTACTCGTTAGGCCCCGAATCGGCTCGGGAACCGCCCCCGCGCCAAGATGGCCGCCCCCGGGATGCAAAATGGCGGCCGGCGGGGCACTTCCTGTCCGGCGGGGGTCACGTGACCCCCCCAGGGGCCACTTCCGGTTCGGGGGGGTCACGTGACCCCCCCCGCCGCCCTGGGGACCGGCTGGGGGCGCCGCAGGGGCCCCCGAACGGGCTAGTTAGGCCGAGATTCGGCTCGGGAACCGCCCCCGGGCCAAGATGGCCGCCCCCGGGATCCAAGATGGCGGCCGGCGGGGCACTTCCGGTCCGGCGGGGGTCACGTGACCCCCCCAGGGGCCACTTCCGGTTCGGGGGGGTCACGTGACCCCCCCCGCCGCCCTGGGGACCGGCGGGGGCGCCGCAGGGGCCCCCGAAAGGGCTCGTTAGGCCCCGAATCGGCTCGGGAACCGCCCCCGCGCCAAGATGGCCGCCCCCGGGATCCACGATGGCGGCCGGCGGGGCACTTCCGGTCCGGCGGGGGTCACGTGACCCCCCCAGGGGCCACTTCCGGTTCGGGGGTGTCACGTGACCACCCCCGCCGCCCTGGGAACCGGCGGGGGCGCCGCAGGGGCCCCCGAACGGGCTCGCTAGGCCCCGAATCGGCTCGGGAACAACCCCCGCGCCAAGATGGCCGCCCCCGGGATCCAAGATGGCGGCCGGCGGGGCACTTCCGGTCCGGCGGGGGTCACGTGACCCCCCCAGGGGCCACTTCCGGTTCGGGGGGGTCACGTGACCCCCCCCGCCGCCCTGGGGACCGGCGGGGGCGCCGCAGGGGCCCCCGAACGGGCTCGTTAGGCCGAGATTCAGCTCGGGAACCGCCCCCGCGCCAAGATGGCCGCCCCCGGGATCCAAGATGGCGGCCGGCGGGGCACTTCCGGTCCGGCGGGGGTCACGTGACCCCCCCAGGGGCCACTTCCGGTTCGGGGGGGTCACGTGACCCCCCCGCCGCCCTGGGGACCCCGAAAGGGCTCGTTAGGCCCCGAATCGGCTCGGGAAACGCACCCGCGCCAAGATGGCCACCCCCGGGATCCAAGATGGCGGCCGGCGGGGCACTTCCGGTCCGGCGGGGGTCACGTGACCCCCCCAGGGGCCACTTCCGGTTCGGGGGGGTCACGTGACCCCCCCGCCGCACTGGGGACCGGCGGGGGCGCCGGAGGGGCCCCCGAACGGGCTCGTTAGGCCGAGATTCGGCTCGGGAACCGCCCCCGCGCCAAGATGGCCGCCCCCGGGATCCAAGATGGCGGCCGGCGGGGCACTTCCGGTCCGGCGGGGGTCACGTGACCCCCCCAGGGGCCACTTCCGGTTCGGGGGGGTCACGTGACCCCCCCGCCGCCCTGGGGACCGGCGGGGGCGCCCCAGGGGCCCCCGAACGGGCTCGTTAGGCCCCGAATCGGCTCGGGAACCGCCCCCGCGCCAAGATGGCCGCCCCCGGGATCCAAGATGGCGGCCGGCGGGGCACTTCCGGTCCGGCGGGGGTCACGTGACCCTCCCAGGGGCCACTTCCGGTTCGGGGGGGTCACTTGACCCCCCCCCGCCGCCCTGGGGACCGGCGGGGGCGCCGCAGGGGCCCCCGAACGGGCTCGTTAGGCCGAGATTCGGCTCGGGAACCGCCCCCGCGCCAAGATGGCCGCCCCCGGGATCCAAGATGGCGGCCGGCGGGGCACTTCCAGTCCGGCGGGGGTCACGTGACCCACCCAGGGGCCACTTCCGGTTCGGGGGGGGTCACGTGACCCCCCCCGCCGCCCTGGGGACTGGCGGGGGCGCCCCAGGGGCCCCCGAACGGGCTCGTTAGGCCACGAATCGGCTCGGGAACCGCCCCCGCGCCAAGATGGCCGCCCCCGGGATCCAAGATGGCGGCCGGCGGGGTACTTCCGGTCCGGCGGGGGTCACGTGGCCCCCCCAGGGGCCACTTCCGGTTCGGGGGGGTCACGTGACCCCCCCCCCCCTCCGCACTGGGGACCGGCGGGGGCGCCGCAGGGGCCCCGAAAGGGCTCGTTAGGCCCCGAATCGGCTCGGGAACCGCCTCCGCGCCAAGATGGCCGCCCCCGGGATCCAAGATGGCGGCCGGCGGGGCACTTCCGGTCCGGCGGGGGTCACGTGACCCCCCTAGGGGCCACTTCCGGTTCGGGGGGGTCACGTGACCCCCCCCGCCGCGCTGGGGACCGGCGAGGGCGCCGCAGGGGCCCCCGAACGGGCTCGTTAGGCCGAGATTCGGCTCGGGAACCGCCCCCGCGCCAAGATGGCCGCCCCCGGGATCCAAGATGGCGGCCGGCGGGGCACTCCCGGTCCGGCGGGGGTCACGTGACCCCCCCAGGGGCCACTTCCGGTTCGGGGTGGTCACGTGACCCCCCCGCCGCCCTGGGGACCGGCGGGGGCGCCGCAGGGGCCCCCGAAAGGGCTCGTTAGGCCCCGAATCGGCTCGGGAAACGCCCCCGCGCTAAGATGGCCGCCCCCGGGATCCAAGATAGCGGCCGGCGGGGCACTTCCGGTCCGGCGGGGGTCACGTGACCCCCCCAGGGGCCACTTCCGGTTCGGGGGGGTCACGTGACCCCCCCCGCCGCCCTGGGGACCGGCGGGGGCGCCCCAGGGGCCCCCGAACGGGCTCGTTAGGCCCCGAATCGGCTCGGGAACAGCCCCTGCGCCAAGATGGCCGCCTCCGGGATCCAAGATGGCGGCCGGCGGGGCACTTCCGGTCCGGCGGGGGGTCACGTGACCCCCCCAGGGGCCACTTCCGGTTCGGGGGGGTCACGTGACCCCCCCCGCCGCCCTGGGGACCGGCGGGGGCGACCCAGGGGCCCCCGAACGGGCTCGTTAGGCCCCGAATCGGCTCGGGAACCGCCCCCGCGCCAAGATGGCCGCCCCCGGGATCCAAGATGGCGGCCGGCGGGGCACTTCCGGTCCGGCGGGGGTCACGTGACCCCCCCAGGGGCCACTTCCGGTTCGGGGGGGTCACGTGACCCCCCCCGCCGCCCTGGGGACCGGCGGGGGCGCCGCAGGGGCCCCCGAACGGGCTCGTTAGGCCGAGATTCGGCTCGGGAACCGCCCCCCGCGCCAAGATGGCCGCCCCCGGGATCCAAGATGGCGGCCGGCGGGGCACTTCCGGTCCGGCGGGGGTCACGTGACCCCCCCAGGGGCCACTTCCGGTTCGGGGGGGTCACGTGACCCCCCCCGCCGCCCTGGGGACCCCGAAAGGGCTCGTTAGGCCCCGAATCGGCTCGGGAAACGCACCCGCGCCAAGATGGCCACCCCCGGGATCCAAGATGGCGGCCGGCGGGGCACTTCCGGTCCGGCGGGGGTCACGTGACCCCCCCAGGGGCCACTTCCGGTTCGGGGGGGTCACGTGACCCCCCCCGCCGCCCTGGGGACCGGCGGGGGCGCCGCAGGGGCCCCCGAACGGGCTCGTTAGGCCGAGATTCGGCTCGGGAACCGCCCCCCGCGCCAAGATGGCCGCCCCCGGGATCCAAGATGGCGGCCGGCGGGGCACTCCCGGTCCGGCGGGGGTCACGTGACCCCCCCAGGGGCCACTTCCGGTTCGGGGTGGTCACGTGACCCCCCCGCCGCCCTGGGGACCGGCGGGGGCGCCGCAGGGGCCCCCGAAAGGGCTCGTTAGGCCCCGAATCGGCTCGGGAAACGCCCCCGCGCTAAGATGGCCGCCCCCGGGATCCAAGATGGCGGCCGGCGGGGCACTTCCGGTCCGGCGGGGGTCACGTGACCCCCCCAGGGGCCACTTCCGGTTCGGGGGGGTCACGTGACCCCCCCCGCCGCCCTGGGGACCGGCGGGGGCGCCGCAGGGGCCCCCGAACGGGCTCGTTAGGCCGAGATTCAGCTCGGGAACCGCCCCCCGCGCCAAGATGGCCGCCCCCGGGATCCAAGATGGCGGCCGGCGGGGCACTTCCGGTCCGGCGGGGGTCACGTGACCCCCCCAGGGGCCACTTCCGGTTCGGGGGGGTCACGTGACCCCCCCGCCGCCCTGGGGACCCCGAAAGGGCTCGTTAGGCCCCGAATCGGCTCGGGAAACGCACCCGCGCCAAGATGGCCACCCCCGGGATCCAAGATGGCGGCCGGCGGGGCACTTCCGGTCCGGCGGGGGTCACGTGACCCCCCCAGGGGCCACTTCCGGTTCGGGGGGGTCACGTGACCCCCCCGCCGCACTGGGGACCGGCGGGGGCGCCGGAGGGGCCCCCGAACGGGCTCGTTAGGCCGAGATTCGGCTCGGGAACCGCCCCCGCGCCAAGATGGCCGCCCCCGGGATCCAAGATGGCGGCCGGCGGGGCACTTCCGGTCCGGCGGGGGTCACGTGACCCCCCCAGGGGCCACTTCCGGTTCGGGGGGTCACGTGACCCCCCCCGCCGCCCTGGGACCGGCTGGGGGCGCCGCAGGGGCCCCCGAAAGGGCTCGTTAGGCCCCGAATCGGCTCGGGAACCGCCCCCGCGCCAAGATGGCCGCCCCCGGGATCAAGATGGCGGCCGGCGGGGCACTTCCGGTCCGGCGGGGGTCACGTGACCCCCCCAGGGGCCACTTCCGGTTCGGGGGGGTCACGTGACCCCCCCGCCGCCCTGGGGACCGGCGGGGGCGCCCCAGGGGCCCCCGAACGGGCTCGTTAGGCCCCGAATCGGCTCGGGAACCGCCCCCGCGCCAAGATGGCCGCCCCCGGGATCCAAGATGTCGGCCGGCGGGGCACTTCCGGTACGGCGGGGGTCACGTGACCCCCCCAGGGGCCACTTCCGGTTCGGGGGGGTCACGTGACCCCCCCCGCCGCCCTGGGGACCGGCGGGGGCGCCGCAGGGGCCCCCGAAAGGGCTCGTTAGGCCACGAATCGGCTCAGGAACCGCCCCTGCGCCAAGATGGCCGCCCCCGGGATCCAAGATGGCGGCCGGCGGGGCACTTCCGGTCCGGCGGGGGTCACGTGACCCCCCCAGGGGCCACTTCCGGTTCGGGGGGGTCACGTGACCCCCCCCGCCGCCCTGGGGACCGGCGGGGGCGCCCCAGGGGCCCCCGAACGTACTCGCTAGGGCCCGAATCGGCTCGGGAACCGCCCCCGCGCCAAGATGGCCGCCCCCGGGATCCAAGATGGCGGCCGGCGGGGCACTTCCGGTCCGGCGGGGGTCACGTGACCCCCCCAGGGGCCACTTCCGGTTCGGGGGGGTCACGTGACCCCCCCCGCCGCCCTGGGGACCGGCGGGGGCGCCCCAGGGGCCCCCGAACGGGCTCGTTAGGCCCCGAATCGGCTCGGGAACCGCCCCCCGCGCCAAGATGGCCGCCCCCGGGATCCAAGATGGCGGCCGGCGGGGCACTTCCGGTCCGGCGGGGGTCACGTGACCCCCCCAGGGGCCACTTCCGGTTCGGGGGGGGTCACGTGACCCCCCCCCGCCGCCCTGGGGACCGGCGGGGGCGCCGCAGGGGCCCCCGAACGGGCTCGTTAGGCCGAGATTCGGCTCGGGAACCGCCCCCGCGCCAAGATGGCCGCCCCCAGGATCCAAGATGGCGGCCGGCGGGGCACTTCCGGTCCGGCGGGGGTCACGTGACCCCCCCAGGGGCCACTTCCGGTTCGGGGTGGTCACGTGACCCCCCCGCCGCCCTGGGGACCGGCGGGGGCGCCGCAGGGGCCCCCGAAAGGGCTCGTTAGGCCCCGAATCGGCTCGGGAAATGCCCCTGCGCCAAGATGGCCACCCCCGGGATCCAAGATGGCGGCCGGCGGGGCACTTCCGGTCCGGCGGGGGTCACGTGACCCCCCAGGGGCCACTTCCGGTTCGGGGGGCGTCACGTGACACCCCCGCCGCCCTGGGGACCGGCGGGGGCGCCCCAGGGGCCCCCGAACGGCCCCGTTAGGCATCGAATCAAGATGGCGTTCTGGGATCGAGCCCCCCAGTCTCCTCTTCTGGAACTCTGCTACTTCCTCTCCCATTCCACCTGCTTGTGTTGTGTCTCTCGCGCGTTGTCTCTATCTCTGTCAAATGAATAAAGAAAATCTTTTAATTCGCGGAGATTTTGTGCATATTTCCTTCCAGTGATCGTATACACGTGGCCAATATAGACAGAAAAAGTTTTTCAACATCACTAATCATCCTCAAGGAGACATAAGTCAAAACCACAATCGGCTATCATCTCACACGTGTTGCAACGGCATCGTCCCAGAGAGAGACACCCGGTGTGGTCGGGGGTGTGCAGACAATGGGAACCTGTGCACTGTTGGTGGGAATGGAAATGGTGCGGTCACTGTGACAAACGGTATGGAGGTTCCTGAAAAATAAATACAACTACCACACGACCCAGTAATGGCTCTACTGAGTATTGATGTGGAGAGCACAAAAACAGTACCCCAAAAAGACAGATGGACTCCCATGGTCACTGCAGCATTATTCCCAATAAACACACATAGAAACATAGACCTTGGGAGCCTTCTACTAAGTAACTCAGACACAGAAAGACAAATACCAGATGCTCTCATGATCATTCCACGTGGAATAAACAAATACTGAATGCACAGACAGGGAGAAGAGATGGGTGGCTGCCCGATGCGGGGAACGGGGGGGGGGGCGGGTGAAGGTGGTCAAAGATGCAGTGTCTGAGTGAGAAAATCCGATAGTCATGGAATGTTCTGTGCAGCATGGTGACTAAAGCTAACCCGGCAGGATGGGGTACAGGTTCCCCTGCTCTTTGAAAGTACAGTGCTCCTAGGAAACGTTTCACAGCAGAAATGGTGTAAAGAAGGAATGACCATTAATTTATATGGAAAAATGAGTGAGCACGCTCAGACTCCAAAAATGACTTCTCTTTGGCTTTTCCTAGGCCTCGGGACACAACTCCTAACGGATGCTGAAAATAAATGGAGATAAAGCACAGCAGACGCTCACAGACACAATTCAAAGTGCCGGTGGCTGGACGCAGACAGCGGTTCCCAGGAAGCGGTGGTTAGGCTGCACGCTGCCTCTGTCGTGCTCCTCCCCAAAACAGATGCTCGCTGTTCGACTTTTTTCATAAGAGGAAAATCCTCTTCCGGTTTCTTCCCATTAGTGAAACCAGGTAATAACGGAGATCTTTTCAAAAAGCCAAGTGTCTTCCCATGAACTTTTAAAAAATGGGGGATACTTGTACTTGAACGTTGCTGAGGGAGGACACGTGAAAGGTTCTCCCGGACACAAACCTCAGCAGATCCACCGGGAGAGGCACCTTCCTCAGCATGCGGCACACGGACTACCTCCTACCCCCAGAAACCTTCTCCTTCCCTCGCTCGGGACAGCCCGCAACAGCTGGGAGTTACCCCAGGTCCTCCTTTCTCCCATCCCCGATATCTAAGCCGTCGGCAAATCCGGTGAGCTCCGTCTTCAAGACGTACCCACCATAGGACTAACCGCTCCTTCCGAGGCCACCTGTCTGGTCCACACTGGAGCCCATCTCTTGCCTGAGTTCCTGGAAAAGCGTCATCATTGACCTCCCTTGCCCATCTTCAACCCTCTGTCATCTGTTCTCAACCCTGAAGCCAGGATGGCCCAGTGAGACAGGGTCCCATGGGGTCACGGGCCTGCAATGACTTTCTGTTACACTCTGTCACCTCCCTGAGGTCATGTCCTAAGCTGTCTGCCGTGGCCACGGGGCCTTCTTGCTGCTCCTGCGCACACCTGGTATACTCCTGCCTGGGGCCTTTGCACATGCTTTCCCTTCAGTTTACAATGCTCTCGATGTGATCTCACTCACCTTCTTTAGATCTTGACTCAAGTATCACCCTCCTAGTGAAGTACCACCTGGCCCCTATATGAATAGCGAACACCACCCCCACCTCCCCTTCAGCACCCCCAGCCCCGTCTCCTGCTTTCTATTTCCATAGCACTTAGAGTCTCCACTCCATCTCGGCAGGGAAGAAACTGAGGCACCAACCGATGGCTTCACCACCGACCCCCGCCCTGTGTCGTGCTCCAAATCCCTAGGGGAAAAGGTGCCCCAGGGCTCCTGCACAGCCCGGATGCCCGGGACAAGGGGTCCACCCACCTCCTGCACCCCGAACACCATCAGGAAAGGGAGCCGCGTGAGGAATCCACCTGCACACGAAACCTGAAACCAGACACCTTCCTCGATGACAGGTGAGCACACACGCTTCCTCCCCTTGCCGGAGGTGCTCACCCGAGAAAGCTGAGCAGAGACGCGTCCCAGGGTCCAAATCTCCCTCTGGCCAAGGTCCTGGGAAACAGACATCTGATCCGACCACCCTGCCAGCCTGGGACCCGCTCGGTGAGTCCTAAGACCCAGAGACTTCTTTGCACTCCGGCTCAATCCTTGTCACGGAGAAGCAAACTCCAGCCTCACAAACGTGCTCATCGGTAGCTCTGGAATTCCCTGGGTTGTATCCACACTGGCCCACACAGGGGTTCCATGCAGACCACTCTGCAAATGCCCTAGGGTTGCACTTTCAAGCTGCCCTTAGAAAGGCAGAAACTGGCCCGATCAGGCAGACCAGCCAAGTGACTCGATGTGCTGCAAACTCAGACAACATCCTCCCCGAACACCAACGCTTCTGAGTCCAAGCTTCCGACCTTCGCTCACTGGGCACCGAGCACCATGTCAACATGAACACCGCTCTTTCCATTCACTGGCCTCCCAGTCCTTCCGATCAGAAACCAAGCTCCAGACACCACGCTATTTTCCCTTCAGAGAGAGGTCAACTGATGGAATAAAACACTCCCTGTGCACAGCACACTTCTATCCACATAGAATTCCTTGATCTTCCTCATTTGGGCAGCCCTACAAGACCCACACCAGTGAGAGACACCACAAGTTCAATCATCACGTATATATTTGACCTTGTGTTGTTCCTTGCAGTATTTTTATCTCAAAGTCAATGTCTCTATTGCTTTGTTAAAATACTAATACTAATAATGATAATGATGATGATGACATGGTCACCTAAGGGTCTGGATCTCCATAGCCAGACAACATGGCTCCGGTCCAGATAAGGATGAAGACAGAACCTCAGCCCCTGAAGCAAACCCCACACCCTCAGGGATCCCGACACGCCTCAGGGGTGAAGAGTTCCTTTGCTACATGGAGTTGTCTGAGTCCAAAGGATACAGGCAACCCCCAGCATTCATTCTATTTTCTTCATCGATTCCCCAGCCCAAGTCACCAGTGACTCACCAGGTCAAGCTTCCAGAGCCCAGGATGGGCCTCCAGGTAAGCAGCACCCCCCCCCCCCCCGCCACCCCTGCCCCGGGAAGGCTGACTGGAGGCTCCATTTCCTTTGGGAGCACAATGTGGCACTCCCCAACCTCCTAAAGAACCTACACTCCTTCTCCCTTTCTCCCTCTCACAAAGGCCACCAAACCCTGTGACAGCTCTGAGGCTGTTTCACTTTAACAAATAATTTCTAATATCGGAATGTGGCTCGCAGAAGAGAAAAACATGAACACCCAGAAAGGATTCCTTTACTATTTCAGAAGACTCTTTTCCCATTGTTTAATTAAACTAGGAAATAAAAACGCACAGATAGCTCCTTCCACTAGCAGGTCCGATTCACTTCACCGATCGGAAGTAGAGCAGGAAATAAAAGAGTAACAGATGTTCTGAGGACCCATCACGTCCGTCACCTCAGGTTTGAAACTTCGCACGCATGCAAGGAAAGAAGCACCACCAAACATCTCGGCCTGGCGACTCTGACAGTCTGAATTGGAGTGACAGGGACAGACGATGAGGCTGTGTGTGTTTGGTGAGGCCGGTGGCCCTGAAGAAGGGGCTCGGCCAGCTCTCCACCTGTGCCTCACCTGTCCTCGGCCAGGAACCTGCTCGCAGCCCTCACCTGTCACAACGGTCACACGGGAGACTCACAGCCACCCCTGGAGCTTGCCCTGCCCACACCCTGCTGCAGAATGCACTCAGCTCTCCTCTGGGATCCCTGTCACCTCTACCCAGACCTGGAACTCCCCTGTCTGCTGCAAAGCTCCAGGATTCCCCCTCTTCTTCCAAAATGACACTGGCCCAAGGCTTTCCTGAGAAGGGGAGAAGGCTACCTAATGAATGGTTCACACCTTCTCTCCCCTTCTGTCATATTTCTCTCCACTTACCTGCCTACCTGTGCAAACCGTTCAGTGACGTATCCATGGAACACGAATGTGCTCTGAGATCTCAAGCTTTCATTGCAGCTTTCTCAGGCCTCTGCGTGCAATAACATATCGTATCCCTAGGACAGGGAGTTTTAAAATTATTTACAGAATAATACAGCCCAAATCACATCATGTTTAGTTACTCTTCCTTAGGCAGAACAGTTTCTGTGTAAAAAGCCTTTCCATAGAGATGACCCTCCAGCAATTTCTTTTTTTTTAATTTTTTAATTATGTTATGTGAGTCACCATACACCACATCATTAGTTTTTGATGGAGTGTTCCATGATTCCTTGTTTACGGCTAACACCCAGGGCTCCGTGCAATACGTGCCCTCCTTAATACCCATCAGTGGCCTATCCCAATCAACCACCACCCTCCCCCTCTGAAGCCCTCAGTTTGTTTCCCAGAGTCCATAGTCTTTTGTGATTCATTCCCCCTTCTGTGAAGCTCCTCATTCATTCTTCCCTTCCTTCTCCTACTGATCTCCCTGCTATTTCTTATGTTCCATAAATGAGTGAAACTGTATGATCATTGCCTTTCTCTGCTTGACTTATGTCACCTTCCAGCAATCTCATAAGGAGGAAACAGAAACTCTGTGGGATAACCTGACTCACCCAGCATCGGGCAAGCAGTTCCAGAACTCCGCCCAGGGCTCCCGACACCAAGCCCCCTGAAGCCACCGGCATGCCTCTATCCAGAGGAATTCCCAGAGACTCTCCTTCTGACTCCACCACCAAAGAAACGACAGAGAGAATATGGCACTTCAAAATACCGAGATGATACATCTAGTAAAGCTAGATAGTCAAGCTCAACTTTTAAACAGGAAAAGGCTGCTTTGAATAATGTTGAATTTTCCCTCGACCCTCATTGTAACTCTTTGGATGAAAAGACGAATCAGTGATGAAACATCACCTTTGATATAGGACAAGGCATCATCCAAATCTGTATCTGACGACAAAAAAGCCACCTAACTCTAAATGGTGGCTTCTCAACCACATCTTAGGCCCAACAGAATAAACACTGTGAGATGAGGAATAAAGTATATCTTAAAAATACACAAAGAGTAAATCTCACCTTCCCTTTCTAATAAAAGAGTGTTTCTAGGAAACAGCTGTTCAAAATCCATTCATAAGCAATAAAGGAACAGGGAAAATGGGATGCCCTGCAACGTTCTCCCTGCTCAGAAACTAAGTACCTCTTTCAGCAAATCCAGAACGCTGACAAGTACTACTTCAGTTTTACTTCATGGCTCAACTAGAGCAAAGAGCAAAGCCCAGGAGATGGTGGGTTAATGAGAGGTTTTACCTCCAGTCCTGACGTGGAGATGCCATTTCCCCAAACGGACCTGCAGCTTTCTCTGAATGCTGGCGTCCTGTGGCAAGAGGCCTCACTGACTCAGATGCAGACGTTTAAAACCTTGGGTCTCGTGGAGCCAGAGAAGTGCTGTCAGCTGGGGAGAAGGCAGCTCCTCGGACCTAAAGCCTGCACAGCTGCTGCCGTTTCTGGGAGAAGGGGAAACACAGACTTGTTTCTTTAAGTAGTAATTATCTTCACAGCCCATTCCCACGGTCCCCGGGAGACAGGGCACACAATACTGAAGCCCCCAAACGGTTCTGGGGCTTCTTACCACCACACCTGTGCCTGAGGGAACAGGGAACACCCTGCTGAACTCGGGGTACTGCTCAAGGTCCGTTACCTGCACTGTGTCAGGGGACAGGGGGCACCCCACTGAAGTTGGGGACTGTGCGGTCCTTACTCTCGCTCTTCCTGGGGAACACGGGAAACCCTGGAATGTCTGCAACCCATCCCACAAAAGCTCTGCTGAGCGGGCGCCCTGGAGTTCCTGGGTCTGGGGCATAAGGCCAGTTGACGGAGACTGGGCAGAAGAGACTTGCAAGGGAAAAAAAACTCACCTGAGTCTCCCTGAGGAACTCTCTCCACACGCCCTTCCAGAACCTCACCTCCCACCCGGGGTGCCCCCTACTCCCAGACCCCCACCCCGACACACAGCACGCACTCCCTCAGCCAGGAACTCCACAGGTTGACTCTCTCAGAGCTCCCCTTCTCTGGCTCCCCGGTCTGCGTCCTCGGCTGCTCTGGGTCCGCCCATAGAGACGTAGCTCCTCCCCCACACGGTTGGTTGGGGAGTGTGGTGCTTCCAGCCCCTTGAATGCCGGGCAACCCGCCCCACTGACTCACAACTCTGGGAGCGCAGGGGGTCAAGGAGGCACCTCCTTGGTACAGTGCCCTGCGCAGGCGTGAGTGGGATCGTGGGCAGGGCCCCAAACACACACACACACACACACACACACACACACACACACACCACGGCCCCTTCCACGGACCCCTCTAGCTGCAGACCACCCTCAGAGCCCTGTCCCTTCCCTTCTGCACCAACCCTCCTTGCAGGGGTGTGCCTGGTTCCTGGCAAGGTCAGCTGCTCTCAGACTGTTCCAGCCTTGGGTTTTAGGAAACGCAATGCTTTCATGCATTTCCAAGGCAATTTTAAGCCCCAGAAGGAATGTTCCAAGTGGGAATAGCTTTGCCTTCTTGTCTCACCCATGGAGTGGATAGTGCTTCTCAGACCTTCAAAGCATCCTTCTAGGATGAGCCCATTTGTGCTGGAATCTATATACACATGCTTGGTTCTACAGGGAAGGGGCCAGAAGGAACAGCCATCCTCCAGTGCTGTCGCAGTTGTGAACCAGGAACATTTATTTTTCACTTAAAAAGAAAACATAGTGTTATTGTCGACACTAAATGAATGAACCTTTTAAAACATCTTAGAGAGAAAGAAAGAGAGTTTTATTCAAACCCAAGTCAGGACAGCTGCCTGGGAGACACAATCTTCACAAAGAAGAGAGTGCTCTGGCGAATGAACATTGGGGGCAGGGTTATATATTTGTTCTGTTTTGTGGGTTTTTTTTTTTTGAGAGATGAAAATTAGTCATTTTATTTTCAGCCATCCTTGTATGTTTGCTTTTTGTAGTATAATCTGTTTATTCTATTAGGGACCTTTTCCACCCTTTAACAAGGTAAAGACAATAGAATAGGGTAAGTCCTTCTGACTAATGACATGACTTTCTAGTTAGTAATGCCAGTCATCTTTACTTTCTAATATCACACGTAAGATTACATGCTGAATTTTCTTTCATTATTTTTCCCTTAAAATCACAACTGTGAACGAAACTGTACATTTATTTTTGCCCTTTTCCTCTGTTTCCTCTTTCTGATGCTGAGAACTTGTTTGCTAGCTAGTCTTCATGTCTTGGAATTTTCCACCAAAAGTTAAGGGTGAAAGGATTCCTGTGATTCAGCATCGTCTTTATCATTTATTGAATTCCACACGTTGAGAGGCTGCAGGGACCCAGGATGTGGTAACAGATCAGCAGTGTATGCTTTGGAAGCCTCCTGCCCGCATCGCCATTCCACTTCCAGCACTTGTTAGTAGTGTCACTCTGGAAAGCAAGTTCTAGCTCTAGGCTTGAGCCTTTTCATCTGACATCTGGGAATAAGAACTGTACCAACCTCACAAGATGACTTTCTTAAATGAGGTAATCCTTGTAACTCGTTCAGCATTGGCCTGGTACACAGTAGGCACACAAAACATGTTGGCCCTTATTACAGGGAATTGCTGGGTATTTAAGAAATATCTCTCAAGTGTGGAAGATAGGAGGATTCTACATTAGGAAAGCCCTAGAAGACACACACACACACACACACACACACACACACACACACAAACACACATTCATGCACATGCACACTTTGGCTTTATTCCTTTTCTTTTTTATTTTTAAGATTTATTTATTTAAGGGAGAGAGAGAAAGAGGAGGGGCAGAGGGAGACAGAGACAGAAATCTCCAGCAGACTCCCCGCTGAGCACAGAGCCCTAGATGGGGTGATCCCATGACCTGAGATCATGACCTGAGCCAAAATCAGGAGTCAGCCCCTTAACCAATGGAGCCACCAGCCCCCCCCCCCAGCCTCACCTCTCTTCAATTAAGGTTCTATGTTAGTATTATGCATGCACATGTGCACTTCTGTACGTATAGGAACAGGTTAGGCTTGTGCTATTCTCACCTGCAGAAAGTGATTCTCTGGATCCCAAAAATAAAATGGAAAATTCAGCTAGATATCCATGAAACATTTAAGCCATGTATTGATCTCCTAGGTCAGGGCAGATAATTTCTACCCCTTTGAAGGTAGGTATATAAGTGGAAGTGTATTTCAAATAACTGACACAACTAGCTGAAAGGACTCTCTTCAACATCATCTATGGAATATCTGCCAGTAAATGCGGAGGTTGATTCCAAACGAATGTGGAAAAAAGAATCCGCAATGTGGCAACACGTGACCTGACACAGGTAGCACGTTTCTCAGTAATATAGAGTATAAATTACAGGGGATTAAAATTTGCAACAATTCTCTGGAAACCTGAATCAACTTACTCGCTAATGCAGAACTGACTAGATCTCTTTCTTCACATTCTCCTAAGCAGGCTGATCTCATTATTGGACAATTATGCATCTAGCGGGGGTCACGGAAGCCGTGGGGGCACCCCGAACGGGCTCGTTAGGCCCCGAATCGGCTCGGGAACCGCCCCCGCGCCAAGATGGCCGCCCCCGGGATCCAAGATGGCGGCCGGCGGGGCACTTCCGGTCCGGCGGGGGTCACGTGACCCCCTCAGGGGCCACTTCCGGTTCGGGGGGAGGTCACGTGACCCCCCCGCCGCCCTGGGGACCGGCGGGGGCGCCCCAGGGCCTCCGGAACGGGCTCGTTAGGCCCCGAATCGGCTCGGGAACCGCCCCCGCGCCAAGATGGCCGCCCCCGGGATCCAAGATGGCGGCCGGCGGGGCACTTCCGGTCCGGCGGGGGTCACGTGACCCTCCCAGGAGCCACTTCCGGTTCGGGGGGAGGTCACGTGACCCCCCCGCCGCCCTGGGGACCGGCGGGGGGCGCCCCAGGGCCTCCCGAACGGGCTCGTTAGGCCCCGAATCGGCTCGGGAACCGCCCCCGCGCCAAGATGGCCGCCCCCGGGATCCAAGATGGCGGCCGGCGGGGCACTTCCGGTCCGGCGGGGGTCACGTGACCCCCCCAGGGGCCACTTCCGGTTCGGGGGGGGGTCACGTGACCCCCCCCCGCCGCCCTGGGGGACCGGCGGGGGCGCCGCAGGGGCCCCCGAACGGGCTCGTTAGGCCCCGAATCGGCTCGGGAACCGCCCCCGCGCCAAGATGGCCGCCCCCGGGATCCAAGATGGCGGCCGGCGGGGCACTTCCGGTCCGGCGGGGGTCACGTGACCCCCCCAGGGGCCACTTCCGGTTCGGGGGGGTCACGTGACCCCCCCCCGCCGCCCTGGGGACCGGCGGGGGGCGCCGCAGGGGCCCCCGAACGGGCTCGTTAGGCCCGAATCGGCTCGGGAACCGCCCCCGCGCCAAGATGGCCGCCCCCGGGATCCAAGATGGCGGTCGGCGGGGCACTTCCGGTCCGGCGGGGGGTCACGTGACCCCCCCAGGGGCCACTTCCGGTTCGGGGGGGGTCACGTGACCCCCCCGCCGCCCTGGGGACCGGCGGGGGGCGCCGCAGGGGCCCCCGAACGGGCTCGTTAGGCCCCGAATCGGCTCGGGAACCGCCCCCCGCGCCAAGATGGCCGCCCCCGGGATCCAAGATGGCGGCCGGCGGGGGCACTTCCGGTCCGGCGGGGGTCACGTGACCCCCCCCAGGGCCACTTCCGGTTCGGGGGGGTCACGTGACCCCCCCCGCCGCCCTGGGGACCGGCGGGGGGCGCCGCTGGGGCCCCCGAACGGGCTCGTTAGGCCCCGAAATCGGCTCGGGAACCGCCCCCCGCGCCAAGATGGCCGCCCCCGGGATCCAAGATGGCGGCCGGCGGGGCACTTCCGGTCCGGCGGGGGTCACGTGACCCCCCCAGGGGCCACTTCCGGTTCGGGGGGGTCACGTGACCCCCCCCCGCCGCCCTGGGGACAGGCGGGGGGCGCCGCAGGGGCCCACGAACGGGCTCGTTAGGCCCCGAATCGGCTCGGGAACCGCCCCCGCGCCAAGATGGCCGCCCCCGGGATCCAAGATGGCGGCCGGCGGGGCACTTCCGGTCCGGCGGGGGTCACGTGACCCCCCCAGGGGCCACTTCCGGTTCGGGGGGGTCACGTGACCCCCCCCGCCGCCCTGGGGACCGGCGGGGGCGCCGCAGGGGCCCCCGAACGGGCTCGTTAGGCCCCGGATCGGCTCGGGGAACCGCCCCCGCGCCAAGATGGCCGCCTCCTGGATCCAAGATGGCGGCCGGCGGGGCACTTCCGGTCCGGCGGGGGTCACGTGACCCCCCAGGGGCCACTTCCGGTTCGGGGGGGTCACGTGACCCCCCCCGCCGCCCTGGGGTCCGGCGGGGGCGCCGCAGGGGCCCCCGAACGGGCTCGTTAGGCCCCGAATCGGCTCGGGAACCGCCCCCGCGCCAAGATGGCCGCCCCCGGGATCCAAGATGGCGGCCGGCGGGGCACTTCCGGTCCGGCGGGGGTCACGTGACCCCCCCAGGGGCCACTTCCGGTTCGGGGGGGTCACGTGACCCCCCCGCCGCCCTGGGGACGGGCGGGGGCGCCGCAGGGGCCCCCGAACGGTCTCGTTAGGCCCCGAATCGGCTCGGGAACCGCCCCCGCGCCAAGATGGCCGCCCCCGGGATCCAAGATGGCGGCCGGCGGGGCACTTCCGGTCCGGCGGGGGTCACGTGACCCCCCCAGGGGCCACTTCCGGTTCGGGGGGGTCACGTGACCCCCCCCGCCGCCCTGGGGACCGGCGGGGGCGCCGCAGGGGCCCCCGAACGGGCTCGTTAGGCCCCGAATCGGCTCGGGAACCGCCCCCGCGCCAAGATGGCCGCCCCCGGGATCCAAGATGGCGGCCGGCGGGGCACTTCCGGTCCGGCGGGGGTCACGTGACCCCCCCAGGGGCCACTTCCGGTTCGGGGGGGTCACGTGACCCCCCCCGCCGCACTGGGGTCCGGCGGGGGCGCCGCAGGGGCCCCCGAACGGGCTCGTTAGCCCCCGAATCGGCTCGGGAACCGTCCCCGCGCCAAGATGGCCGCCCCCGGGATCCAAGATGGCGGCCGGCGGGGCACTTCCGGTCCGGCGGGGGTCACGTGACCCCCCCAGGGGCCACTTCCGGTTCGGGGGGGGTCACGTGACCCCCCCGCCGCCCTGGGGACCGGCGGGGGCGCCGCAGGGGCCCACGAACGGTCTCGTTAGGCCCCGAATCGGCTCGGGAACCGCCCCCGCGCCAAGATGGCCGCCCCCGGGATCCAAGATGGCGGCCGGCGGGGCACTTCCGGTCCGGCGGGGGTCACGTGACCCCCCCAGGGGCCACTTCCGGTTCGGGGGGGGTCACGTGACCCCCCCGCCGCCCTGGGGACCGGCGGGGGGCGCCGCAGGGGCCCCCGAACGGTCTCGTTAGGCCCCGAATCGGCTCGGGAACCGCCCCCCGCGCCAAGATGGCCGCCCCCGGGATCCAAGATGGCGGCCGGCGGGGCACTTCCGGTCCGGCGGGGGTCACGTGACCCCCCCAGGGGCCACTTCCGGTTCGGGGGGGTCACGTGACCCCCCCCGCCGCCCTGGGGACCGGCGGGGGCGCCGCAGGGGCCCCCGAACGGGCTCGTTAGGCCCCGAATCGGCTCGGGAACCGCCCCCCGCGCCAAGATGGCCGCCCCCGGGATCCAAGATGGCGGCCGGCGGGGCACTTCCGGTCCGGCGGGGGTCACGTGACCCCCCCAGGGGCCACTTCCGGTTCGGGGGGGTCACGTGACCCCCCCCGCCGCCCTGGGGACCGGCGGGGGCGCCGCAGGGGCCCCCGAACGGGCTCGTTAGGCCCCGGATCGGCTCGGGAACCGCCCCCCGCGCCAAGATGGCCGCCTCCTGGATCCAAGATGGCGGCCGGCGGGGCACTTCCGGTCCGGCGGGGGTCACGTGACCCCCCCAGGGGCCACTTCCGGTTCGGGGGGGTCACGTGACCCCCCCCGCCGCCCTGGGGTCCGGCGGGGGCGCCGCAGGGGCCCCCGAACGGTCTCGTTAGGCCCCGAATCGGCTCGGGAACCGTCCCCGCGCCAAGATGGCCGCCCCCGGGATCCAAGATGGCGGCCGGCGGGGCACTTCCGGTCCGGCGGGGGTCACGTGACCCCCCCAGGGGCCACTTCCAGTTCGGGGGGGGTCACGTGACCCCCCCGCCGCCCTGGGGACCGGCGGGGGCGCCGCAGGGGCCCCCGAACGGTCTCGTTAGGCCCCGAATCGGCTCGGGAACCGCCCCCGCGCCAAGATGGCCGCCCCCGGGATCCAAGATGGCGGCCGGCGGGGCACTTCCGGTCCGGCGGGGGTCACGTGACCCCCCCAGGGGCCACTTCCGGTTCGGGGGGGTCACGTGACCCCCCCCGCCGCCCTGGGGACCGGCGGGGGCGCCGCAGGGGCCCCCGAACGGGCTCGTTAGGCCCCGAATCGGCTCGGGAACCGCCCCCGCGCCAAGATGGCCGCCCCCGGGATCCAAGATGGCGGCCGGCGGGGCACTTCCGGTCCGGCGGGGGTCACGTGACCCCCCCAGGGGCCACTTCCGGTTCGGGGGGGGTCACGTGACCCCCCCCGCCGCCCTGGGGACCGGCGGGGGGCGCCGCAGGGGCCCCCGAACGGGCTCGTTAGGCCCCGAATCGGCTCGGGAACCGCCCCCCGCGCCAAGATGGCCGCCCCCGGGATCCAAGATGGCGGTCGGCGGGGCACTTCCGGTCCGGCGGGGGTCACGTGACCCCCCCAGGGGCCACTTCCGGTTCGGGGGGGGTCACGTGACCCCCCCCGCCGCCCTGGGGACCGGCGGGGGCGCCGCAGGGGCCCCCGAACGGGCTCGTTAGGCCCCGAATCGGCTCGGGAACCGCCCCCCGCGCCAAGATGGCCGCCCCCGGGATCCAAGATGGCGGCCGGCGGGGCACTTCCGGTCCGGCGGGGGTCACGTGACCCCCCCAGGGGCCACTTCCGGTTCGGGGGGGTCACGTGACCCCCCCCGCCGCCCTGGGGACCGGCGGGGGCGCCGCTGGGGCCCCCGAACGGGCTCGTTAGGCCCCGAATCGGCTCGGGAACCGCCCCCGCGCCAAGATGGCCGCCCCCGGGATCCAAGATGGCGGCCGGCGGGGCACTTCCGGTCCGGCGGGGGTCACGTGACCCCCCCAGGGGCCACTTCCGGTTCGGGGGGGTCACGTGACCCCCCCCGCCGCCCTGGGGACAGGCGGGGGCGCCGCAGGGGCCCCCGAACGGGCTCGTTAGGCCCCGAATCAGCTCGGGAACCGCCCCCGCGCCAAGATGGCCGCCCCCGGGATCCAAGATGGCGGCCGGCGGGGCACTTCCGGTCCGGCGGGGGTCACGTGACCCCCCCAGGGGCCACTTCCGGTTCGGGGGGGTCACGTGACCCCCCCCGCCGCCCTGGGGACCGGCGGGGGCGCCGCAGGGGCCCCCGAACGGGCTCGTTAGGCCCCGGATCGGCTCGGGAACCGCCCCCGCGCCAAGATGGCCGCCTCCTGGATCCAAGATGGCGGCCGGCGGGGCACTTCCGGTCCGGCGGGGGTCACGTGACCCCCCAGGGGCCACTTCCGGTTCGGGGGGGTCACGTGACCCCCCCCGCCGCCCTGGGGTCCGGCGGGGGCACCGCAGGGGCCCCCGAACGGGCTCGTTAGGCCCCGAATCGGCTCGGGAACCGCCCCCCGCGCCAAGATGGCCGCCCCCGGGATCCAAGATGGCGGCCGGCGGGGCACTTCCGGTCCGGCGGGGGTCACGTGACCCCCCCAGGGGCCACTTCCGGTTCGGGGGGGGTCACGTGACCCCCCCGCCGCCCTGGGGACCGGCGGGGGCGCCGCAGGGGCCCCCGAACGGTCTCGTTAGGCCCCGAATCGGCTCGGGAACCGCCCCCGCGCCAAGATGGCCGCCCCCGGGATCCAAGATGGCGGCCGGCGGGGCACTTCCGGTCCGGCGGGGGTCACGTGACCCCCCCAGGGGCCACTTCCGGTTCGGGGGGGTCACGTGACCCCCCCCGCCGCCCTGGGGACCGGCGGGGGCGCCGCAGGGGCCCCCGAACGGGCTCGTTAGGCCCCGAATCGGCTCGGGAACCGCCCCCGCGCCAAGATGGCCGCCCCCGGGATCCAAGATGGCGGCCGGCGGGGCACTTCCGGTCCGGCGGGGGTCACGTGACCCCCCCAGGGGCCACTTCCGGTTCGGGGGGGTCACGTGACCCCCCCCGCCGCCCTGGGGACCGGCGGGGGCGCCGCAGGGGCCCCCGAACGGGCTCGTTAGGCCCCGAATCGGCTCGGGAACCGCCCCCGCGCCAAGATGGCCGCCCCCGGGATCCAAGATGGCGGCCGGCGGGGCACTTCCGGTCCGGCGGGGGTCACGTGACCCCCCCAGGGGCCACTTCCGGTTCGGGGGGGTCACGTGACCCCCCCCGCCGCCCTGGGGACCGGCGGGGGGCGCCGCAGGGGCCCCCGAACGGGCTCGTTAGCCCCCGAATCGGCTCGGGAACCGTCCCCGCGCCAAGATGGCCGCCCCCGGGATCCAAGATGGCGGCCGGCGGGGCACTTCCGGTCCGGCGGGGGTCACGTGACCCCCCCAGGGGCCACTTCCGGTTCGGGGGGGGTCACGTGACCCCCCCGCCGCCCTGGGGACCGGCGGGGGCGCCGCAGGGGCCCCCGAACGGTCTCGTTAGGCCCCGAATCGGCTCGGGAACCGCCCCCGCGCCAAGATGGCCGCCCCCGGGATCCAAGATGGCGGCCGGCGGGGCACTTCCGGTCCGGCGGGGGTCACGTGACCCCCCCAGGGGCCACTTCCGGTTCGGGGGGGTCACGTGACCCCCCCCGCCGCCCTGGGGACCGGCGGGGGCGCCGCAGGGGCCCCCGAACGGGCTCGTTAGGCCCCGAATCGGCTCGGGAACCGCCCCCCGCGCCAAGATGGCCGCCCCCGGGATCCAAGATGGCGGCCGGCGGGGCACTTCCGGTCCGGCGGGGGTCACGTGACCCCCCCAGGGGCCACTTCCGGTTCGGGGGGGGTCACGTGACCCCCCCCGCCGCCCTGGGGACCGGCGGGGGCGCCGCAGGGGCCCCCGAACGGGCTCGTTAGGCCCCGAATCGGCTCGGGAACCGCCCCCCGCGCCAAGATGGCCGCCCCCGGGATCCAAGATGGCGGCCGGCGGGGCACTTCCGGTCTGGCGGGGGTCACGTGACCCCCCCAGCGGCCACTTCCGGTTCGGGGGGGTCACGTGACCCCCCCCGCCGCCCTGGGGACCGGCGGGGGCGCCGCAGGGGCCCCCGAACGGGCTCGTTAGGCCCCGAATCGGCTCGGGAACCGCCCCCGCGCCAAGATGGCCGCCCCCGGGATCCAAGATGGCGGCCGGCGGGGCACTTCCGGTCCGGCGGGGGTCACGTGACCCCCCCAGCGGCCACTTCCGGTTCGGGGGGGGTCACGTGACCCCCCCGCCGCCCTGGGGACCGGCGGGGGCGCCGCAGGGGCCCCCGAACGGGCTCGTTAGGCCCCGAATCGGCTCGGGAACCGCCCCCGCGCCAAGATGGCCGCCCCCGGGATCCAAGATGGCGGCCGGCGGGGCACTTCCGGGCCGGCGGGGGTCACGTGACCCCCCCAGGGGCCACTTCCGGTTCGGGGGGGGTCACGTGACCCCCCCCGCCGCCCTGGGGACCGGCGGGGGCGCCGCAGGGGCCACCGAACGGGCTCGTTAGGCCCCGAATCGGCTCGGGAACCGCCCCCGCGCCAAGATGGCCGCCCCCGGGATCCAAGATGGCGGCCGGCGGGGCACTTCCGGTCCGGCGGGGGTCACGTGACCCCCCCAGGGGCCACTTCCGGTTCGGGGGGGTCACGTGACCCCCCCCGCCGCCCTGGGGACCGGCGGGGGAGCCGCAGGGGCCCCCGAACGGGCTCGTTAGGCCCCGAATCGGCTCGGGAACCGCCCCCCGCGCCAAGATGGCCGCCCCCGGGATCCAAGATGGCGGCCGGCGGGGCACTTCCGGTCCGGCGGGGGTCACGTGACCCCCCCAGGGGCCACTTCCGGTTCGGGGGGGGGTCACGTGACCCCCCCCGCCGCCCTGGGGACCGGCGGGGGCGCCGCAGGGGCCCCCGAACGGGCTCGTTAGGCCCCGAATCGGCTCGGGAACCGCCCCCCGCGCCAAGATGGCCGCCCCCGGGATCCAAGATGGCGGCCGGCGGGGCACTTCCGGTCCGGCGGGGGTCACGTGACCCCCCCAGGGGCCACTTCCGGTTCGGGGGGGTCACGTGACCCCCCCCGCCGCCCTGGGGACCGGCGGGGGGCGCCGCAGGGGCCCCCGAACGGGCTCGTTAGCCCCCGAATCGGCTCGGGAACCGTCCCCGCGCCAAGATGGCCGCCCCCGGGATCCAAGATGGCGGCCGGCGGGGCACTTCCGGTCCGGCGGGGGTCACGTGACCCCCCCAGGGGCCACTTCCGGTTCGGGGGGGGTCACGTGACCCCCCCCGCCGCCCTGGGGACCGGCGGGGGCGCCGCAGGGGCCCCCGAACGGGCTCGTTAGGCCCCGAATCGGCTCGGGAACCGCCCCCCGCGCCAAGATGGCCGCCCCCGGGATCCAAGATGGCGGCCGGCGGGGCACTTCCGGTCTGGCGGGGGTCACGTGACCCCCCCAGCGGCCACTTCCGGTTCGGGGGGGTCACGTGACCCCCCCCGCCGCCCTGGGGACCGGCGGGGGCGCCGCAGGGGCCCCCGAACGGGCTCGTTAGGCCCCGAATCGGCTCGGGAACCGCCCCCCGCGCCAAGATGGCCGCCCCCGGGATCCAAGATGGCGGCCGGCGGGGCACTTCCGGTCCGGCGGGGGTCACGTGACCCCCCCAGCGGCCACTTCCGGTTCGGGGGGGGTCACGTGACCCCCCCGCCGCCCTGGGGACCGGCGGGGGGCGCCGCAGGGGCCCCCGAACGGGCTCGTTAGGCCCCGAATCGGCTCGGGAACCGCCCCCGCGCCAAGATGGCCGCCCCCGGGATCCAAGATGGCGGCCGGCGGGGCACTTCCGGGCCGGCGGGGGTCACGTGACCCCCCCAGGGGCCACTTCCGGTTCGGGGGGGGTCACGTGACCCCCCCCGCCGCCCTGGGGACCGGCGGGGGCGCCGCAGGGGCCACCGAACGGGCTCGTTAGGCCCCGAATCGGCTCGGGAACCGCCCCCCGCGCCAAGATGGCCGCCCCCGGGATCCAAGATGGCGGCCGGCGGGGCACTTCCGGTCCGGCGGGGGTCACGTGACCCCCCCAGGGGCCACTTCCGGTTCGGGGGGGTCACGTGACCCCCCCCGCCGCCCTGGGGACCGGCGGGGGGCGCCGCAGGGGCCCCCGAACGGGCTCGTTAGGCCCCGAATCGGCTCGGGAACCGCCCCCCGCGCCAAGATGGCCGCCCCCGGGATCCAAGATGGCGGCCGGCGGGGCACTTCCGGTCCGGCGGGGGTCACGTGACCCCCCCAGGGGCCACTTCCGGTTCGGGGGGGGGTCACGTGACCCCCCCCGCCGCCCTGGGGACCGGCGGGGGCGCCGCAGGGGCCCCCGAACGGGCTCGTTAGGCCCCGATTCGGCTCGGGAACCGCCCCCCGCGCCAAGATGGCCGCCCCCGGGATCCAAGATGGCGGCCGGCGGGGCACTTCCGGTCCGGCGGGGGTCACGTGACCCCCCCAGGGGCCACTTCCGGTTCGGGGGGGGTCACGTGACCCCCCCCGCCGCCCTGGGGACCGGCGGGGGCGCCGCAGGGGCCCCCGAACGGGCTCGTTAGGCCCCGAATCGGCTCGGGAACCGCCCCCCGCGCTAAGATGGCCGCCCCCGGGATCCAAGATGGCGGCCGGCGGGGCACTTCCGGTCCGGCGGGGGTCACGTGACCCCCCCAGGGGCCACTTCCGGTTCGGGGGGGTCACGTGACCCCCCCCGCCGCCCTGGGGACCGGCGGGGGCGCCGCAGGGGCCCCCGAACGGGCTCGTTAGGCCCCGAATCGGCTCGGGAACCGCCCCCCGCGCCAAGATGGCCGCCCCCGGGATCCAAGATGGCGGCCGGCGGGGCACTTCCGGTCCGGCGGGGGTCACGTGACCCCCCCAGGGGCCACTTCCGGTTCGGGGGGTGTCACGTGACCCCCCCCCGCCGCCCTGGGGACCGGCGGGGGCGCCGCAGGGGCCCCCGAACGGGCTCGTTAGGCCCCGAATCGGCTCGGGAACCGCCCCCCGCGCCAAGATGGCCGCCCCCGGGATCCAAGATGGCGGCCGGCGGGGCACTTCCGGTCCGGCGGGGGTCACGTGACCCCCCCAGGGGCCACTTCCGGTTCGGGGGGGTCACGTGACCCCCCCGCCGCCCTGGGGACCGGCGGGGGCGCCGCAGGGGCCCCCGAACGGGCTCGTTAGGCCCCGAATCGGCTCGGGAACCTCTCCCGCGCCAAGATGGCCGCCCCCGGGATCCAAGATGGCGGCCGGCGGGGCACTTCCGGTCCGGCGGGGTCACGTGACCCCCAAGGGGCCACTTCCGGTTCGGGGGGGTCACGTGACCCCCCCCGCCGCCCTGGGGACCGGCGGGGGGCGCCGCAGGGGCCCCCGAACGGGCTCGTTAGGCCCCGAATCGGCTCGGGAACCGCCCCCCGCGCCAAGATGGCCGCCCCCGGGATCCAAGATGGCGGCCGGCGGGGCACTTCCGTTCCGGCGGGGGTCACGTGACCCCCCCAGGGGCCACTTCCGGTTCGGGGGGGTCACGTGACCCCCCCCGCCGCCCTGGGGACCGGCGGGGGGCGCCGCAGGGGCCCCCGAACGGGCTCGTTAGGCCCCGAATCGGCTCGGGAACCGTCCCCCGCGCCAAGATGGCCGCCCCCGGGATCCAAGATGGCGGCCGGCGGGGCACTTCCGGTCCGGCGGGGGTCACGTGACCCCCCCAGGGGCCACTTCCGGTTCGGGGGGGTCACGTGACCCCCCCCGCCGCCCTGGGGACCGGCGGGGGCGCCGCAGGGGCCCCCGAACGGGCTCGTTAGGCCCCGAATCGGCTCGGGAACCGCCCCCCGCGCCAAGATGGCCGCCCCCGGGATCCAAGATGGCGGCCGGCGGGGCACTTCCGGTCCGGCGGGGGTCACGTGACCCCCCCAGGGGCCACTTCCGGTTCGGGGGGGTCACGTGACCCCCCCCGCCGCCCTGGGGACCGGCGGGGGCGCCGCAGGGGCCCACGAACGGGCTCGTTAGGCCCCGAATCGGCTCGGGAACCGCCCCCCGCGCCAAGATGGCCGCCCCCGGGATCCAAGATGGCGGCCGGCGGGGCACTTCCGGTCCGGCGGGGGTCACGTGACCCCCCCAGGGGCCACTTCCGGTTCGGGGGGGTCACGTGACCCCCCCCGCCGCCCTGGGGACCGGCGGGGGCGCCGCAGGGGCCCCCGAACGGGCTCGTTAGGCCCCGGATCGGCTCGGGAACCGCCCCCCGCGCCAAGATGGCCGCCCCCGGGATCCAAGATGGCGGCCGGCGGGGCACTTCCGGTCCGGCGGGGGTCACGTGACCCCCCCAGGGGCCACTTCCGGTTCGGGGGGGGTCACGTGACCCCCCCCGCCGCCCTGGGGACCGGCGGGGGCGCCGCAGGGGCCCCCGAACGGGCTCGTTAGGCCCCGAATCGGCTCGGGAACCGCCCCCCGCGCCAAGATGGCCGCCCCCGGGATCCAAGATGGCGGCCGGCGGGGCACTTCCGGTCCGGCGGGGGTCACGTGACCCCCCCAGGGGCCACTTCCGGTTCGGGGGGGTCACGTGACCCCCCCCGCCGCCCTGGGGACCGGCGGGGGCGCCGCAGGGGCCCCCGAACGGGCTCGTTAGGCCCCGAATCGGCTCGGGAACCGCCCCCCGCGCCAAGATGGCCGCCCCCGGGATCCAAGATGGCGGCCGGCGGGGCACTTCCGGTCCGGCGGGGGTCACGTGACCCCCCCAGGGGCCACTTCCGGTTCGGGGAGGGTCACGTGACCCCCCCCGCCGCCCTGGGGACCGGCGGGGGGCGCCGCAGGGGCCCCCGAACGGGCTCGTTAGGCCCCGAATCGGCTCGGGAACCGCCCCCCGCGCCAAGATGGCCGCCCCCGGGATCCAAGATGGCGGCCGGCGGGGCACTTCCGGTCCGGCGGGGGTCACGTGACCCCCCCAGGGGCCACTTCCGGTTCGGGGGGGTCACGTGACCCCCCCCGCCGCCCTGGGGACCGGCGGGGGGCGCCGCAGGGGCCCCCGAACGGGCTCGTTAGGCCCCGAATCGGCTCGGGAACCGCCCCCCGCGCCAAGATGGCCGCCCCCGGGATCCAAGATGGCGGCCGGCGGGGCACTTCCGGTCCGGCGGGGGTCACGTGACCCCCCCAGGGGCCACTTCCGGTTCGGGGGGGTCACGTGACCCCCCCCGCCGCCCTGGGGACCGGCGGGGGCGCCGCAGGGGCCCCCGAACGGGCTCGTTAGGCCCCGAATCGGCTCGGGAACCGCCCCCCGCGCCAAGATGGCCGCCCCCGGGATCCAAGATGGCGGCCGGCGGGGCACTTCCGGTCCGGCGGGGGTCACGTGACCCCCCCAGGGGCCACTTCCGGTTCGGGGGGGTCACGTGACCCCCCCCGCCGCCCTGGGGACCGGCGGGGGCGCCGCAGGGGCCCCCGAACGGGCTCGTTAGGCCCCGGATCGGCTCGGGAACCGCCCCCGCGCCAAGATGGCCGCCCCCGGGATCCAAGATGGCGGCCGGCGGGGCACTTCCGGTCCGGCGGGGGTCACGTGACCCCCCCAGGGGCCACTTCCGGTTCGGGGGGGTCACGTGACCCCCCCCGCCGCCCTGGGGACCGGCGGGGGCGCCGCAGGGGCCCCCGAACGGGCTCGTTAGGCCCCGAATCGGCTCGGGAACCGCCCCCCGCGCCAAGATGGCCGCCCCCGGGATCCAAGATGGCGGCCGGCGGGGCACTTCCGGTCCGGCGGGGGTCACGTGACCCCCCCAGGTGCCACTTCCGGTTCGGGGGGGTCACGTGACCCCCCCCGCCGCCCTGGGGACCGGCGGGGGGCGCCGCAGGGGCCCCCGAACGGGCTCGTTAGGCCCCGAATCGGCTCGGGAACCGCCCCCGCGCCAAGATGGCCGCCCCCGGGATCCAAGATGGCGGCCGGCGGGGCACTTCCGGTCCGGCGGGGGTCACGTGACCCCCCCAGGGGCCACTTCCGGTTCGGGGGGGTCACGTGACCCCCCCCGCCGCCCTGGGGACCGGCGGGGGCGCCGCAGGGGCCCCCGAACGGGCTCGTTAGGCCCCGAATCGGCTCGGGAACCGCCCCCGCGCCAAGATGGCCGCCCCCGGGATCCAAGATGGCGGCCGGCGGGGCACTTCCGGTCCGGCGGGGGTCACGAGACCCCCCCAGGGGCCACTTCCGGTTCGGGGGGGTCACGTGACCCCCCCCGCCGCCCTGGGGACCGGCGGGGGGCGCCGAAGGGGCCCCCGAACGGGCTCGTTAGGCCCCGGATCGGCTCGGGAACCGCCCCCCGCGCCAAGATGGCCGCCTCCTGGATCCAAGATGGCGGCCGGCGGGGCACTTCCGGTCCGGCGGGGGTCACGTGACCCCCCCAGGGGCCACTTCCGGTTCGGGGGGGTCACGTGACCCCCCCCGCCGCCCTGGGGTCCGGCGGGGGCGCCGCAGGGGCCCCCGAACGGGCTCGTTAGGCCCCGATCGGCTCGGGAACCGTCCCCGCGCCAAGATGGCCGCCCCCGTGATCCAAGATGGCGGCCGGCGGGGCACTTCCGGTCCGGCGGGGGTCACGTGACCCCCCCAGGGGCCACTTCCGGTTCGGGGGGGGTCACGTGACCCCCCCGCCGCCCTGGGGACCGGCGGGGGCGCCGCAGGGGCCCACGAACGGTCTCGTTAGGCCCCGAATCGGCTCGGGAACCGCCCCCGCGCCAAGATGGCCGCCCCCGGGATCCAAGATGGCGGCCGGCGGGGCACTTCCGGTCCGGCGGGGGTCACGTGACCCCCCCAGGGGCCACTTCCGGTTCGGGGGGGTCACGTGACCCCCCCCGCCGCCCTGGGGACCGGCGGGGGCGCCGCAGGGGCCCCCGAACGGGCTCGTTAGGCCCCGAATCGGCTCGGGAACCGCCCCCGCGCCAAGATGGCCGCCCCCGGGATCCAAGATGGCGGCCGGCGGGGCACTTCCGGTCCGGCGGGGGTCACGTGACCCCCCCAGGGGCCACTTCCGGTTCGGGGGGGTCACGTGACCCCCCCCGCCGCCCTGGGGACCGGCGGGGGCGCCGCAGGGGCCCCCGAACGGGCTCGTTAGGCCCCGAATCGGCTCGGGAACCGCCCCCGCGCCAAGATGGCCGCCCCCGGGATCCAAGATGGCGGCCGGCGGGGCACTTCCGGTCCGGCGGGGGTCACGTGACCCCCCCAGGGGCCACTTCCGGTTCGGGGGGGTCACGTGACCCCCCCCGCCGCCCTGGGGACCGGCGGGGGCGCCGCAGGGGCCCCCGAACGGGCTCGTTAGGCCCCGAATCGGCTCGGGAACCGCCCCCCGCGCCAAGATGGCCGCCCCCGGGATCCAAGATGGCGGCCGGCGGGGCACTTCCGGTCCGGCGGGGGTCACGTGACCCCCCCAGGGGCCACTTCCGGTTCGGGGGGGTCACGTGACCCCCCCGCCGCCCTGGGGACCGGCGGGGGCGCCGCAGGGGCCCCCGAACGGTCTCGTTAGGCACCGAATCGGCTCGGGAACCGCCCCCCGCGCCAAGATGGCCGCCCCCGGGATCCAAGATGGCGGCCGGCGGGGCACTTCCGGTCCGGCGGGGGTCACGTGACCCCCCCAGGGGCCACTTCCGGTTCGGGGGGGTCACGTGACCCCCCCCGCCGCCCTGGGGACCGGCGGGGGCGCCGCAGGGGCCCCCGAACGGGCTCGTTAGGCCCCGAATCGGCTCGGGAACCGCCCCCGCGCCAAGATGGCCGCCCCCGGGATCCAAGATGGCGGCCGGCGGGGCACTTCCGGTCCGGCGGGGGTCACGTGACCCCCCCAGGGGCCACTTCCGGTTCGGGGGGGTCACGTGACCCCCCCCGCCGCCCTGGGGACCGGCGGGGGGCGCCGCAGGGGCCCCCGAACGGGCTCGTTAGGCCCCGAATCGGCTCGGGAACCGCCCCCGCGCCAAGATGGCCGCCCCCGGGATCCAAGATGGCGGCCGGCGGGGCACTTCCGGTCCGGCGGGGGTCACGTGACCCCCCCAGGGGCCACTTCCGGTTCGGGGGGGTCACGTGACCCCCCCCGCCGCCCTGGGGACCGGCGGGGGCGCCGCAGGGGCCCCCGAACGGGCTCGTTAGGCCCCGAATCGGCTCGGGAACCGCCCCCGCGCCAAGATGGCCGCCCCCGGGATCCAAGATGGCGGTCGGCGGGGCACTTCCGGTCCGGCGGGGGTCACGTGACCCCCCCAGGGGCCACTTCCGGTTCGGGGGGGGTCACGTGACCCCCCCCGCCGCCCTGGGGACCGGCGGGGGCGCCGCAGGGGCCCCCGAACGGGCTCGTTAGGCCCCGAATCGGCTCGGGAACCGCCCCCGCGCCAAGATGGCCGCCCCCGGGATCCAAGATGGCGGCCGGCGGGGCACTTCCGGTCCGGCGGGGGTCACGTGACCCCCCCAGGGGCCACTTCCGGTTCGGGGGGGTCACGTGACCCCCCCCGCCGCCCTGGGGACCGGCGGGGGCGCCGCTGGGGCCCCCGAACGGGCTCGTTAGGCCCCGAATCGGCTCGGGAACCGCCCCCCGCGCCAAGATGGCCGCCCCCGGGATCCAAGATGGCGGCCGGCGGGGCACTTCCGGTCCGGCGGGGGTCACGTGACCCCCCCAGGGGCCACTTCCGGTTCGGGGGGGTCACGTGACCCCCCCCGCCGCCCTGGGGACCGGCGGGGGCGCCGCAGGGGCCCCCGAACGGGCTCGTTAGGCCCCGAATCAGCTCGGGAACCGCCCCCGCGCCAAGATGGCCGCCCCCGGGATCCAAGATGGCGGCCGGCGGGGCACTTCCGGTCCGGCGGGGGTCACGTGACCCCCCCAGGGGCCACTTCCGGTTCGGGGGGGTCACGTGACCCCCCCCGCCGCCCTGGGGACCGGCGGGGGCGCCGCAGGGGCCCCCGAACGGGCTCGTTAGGCCCCGGATCGGCTCGGGAACCGCCCCCCGCGCCAAGATGGCCGCCTCCTGGATCCAAGATGGCGGCCGGCGGGGCACTTCCGGTCCGGCGGGGGTCACGTGACCCCCCCAGGGGCCACTTCCGGTTCGGGGGGGTCACGTGACCCCCCCCGCCGCCCTGGGGTCCGGCGGGGGCGCCGCAGGGGCCCCCGAACGGGCTCGTTAGGCCCCGAATCGGCTCGGGAACCGCCCCCGCGCCAAGATGGCCGCCCCCGGGATCCAAGATGGCGGCCGGCGGGGCACTTCCGGTCCGGCGGGGGTCACGTGACCCCCCCAGGGGCCACTTCCGGTTCGGGGGGGTCACGTGACCCCCCCCGCCGCCCTGGGGACCGGCGGGGGGCGCCGCAGGGGCCCCCGAACGGGCTCGTTAGGCCCCGAATCGGCTCGGGAACCGCCCCCCGCGCCAAGATGGCCGCCCCCGGGATCCAAGATGGCGGCCGGCGGGGCACTTCCGGTCCGGCGGGGGTCACGTGACCCCCCCAGGGGCCACTTCCGGTTCGGGGGGGTCACGTGACCCCCCCCGCCGCCCTGGGGACCGGCGGGGGCGCCGCAGGGGCCCCCGAACGGGCTCGTTAGGCCCCGAATCGGCTCGGGAACCGCCCCCGCGCCAAGATGGCCGCCCCCGGGATCCAAGATGGCGGCCGGCGGGGCACTTCCGGTCCGGCGGGGGTCACGTGACCCCCCCAGGGGCCACTTCCGGTTCGGGGGGGTCACGTGACCCCCCCCGCCGCCCTGGGGACCGGCGGGGGCGCCGCAGGGGCCCCCGAACGGGCTCGTTAGGCCCCGAATCGGCTCGGGAACCGCCCCCGCGCCAAGATGGCCGCCCCCGGGATCCAAGATGGCGGCCGGCGGGGCACTTCCGGTCCGGCGGGGGTCACGTGACCCCCCCAGGGGCCACTTCCGGTTCGGGGGGGTCACGTGACCCCCCCGCCGCCCTGGGGACCGGCGGGGGCGCCGCAGGGGCCCCCGAACGGTCTCGTTAGGCACCGAATCGGCTCGGGAACCGCCCCCGCGCCAAGATGGCCGCCCCCGGGATCCAAGATGGCGGCCGGCGGGGCACTTCCGGTCCGGCGGGGGTCACGTGACCCCCCCAGGGGCCACTTCCGGTTCGGGGGGGTCACGTGACCCCCCCCGCCGCCCTGGGGACCGGCGGGGGCGCCGCAGGGGCCCCCGAACGGGCTCGTTAGGCCCCGAATCGGCTCGGGAACCGCCCCCGCGCCAAGATGGCCGCCCCCGGGATCCAAGATGGCGGCCGGCGGGGCACTTCCGGTCCGGCGGGGGTCACGTGACCCCCCCAGGGGCCACTTCCGGTTCGGGGGGGTCACGTGACCCCCCCCGCCGCCCTGGGGACCGGCGGGGGCGCCGCAGGGGCCCCCGAACGGGCTCGTTAGGCCCCGAATCGGCTCGGGAACCGCCCCCGCGCCAAGATGGCCGCCCCCGGGATCCAAGATGGCGGCCGGCGGGGCACTTCCGGTCCGGCGGGGGTCACGTGACCCCCCCAGGGGCCACTTCCGGTTCGGGGGGGGTCACGTGACCCCCCCCGCCGCCCTGGGGACCGGCGGGGGCGCCGCAGGGGCCCCGAACGGGCTCGTTAGGCCCCGAATCGGCTCGGGAACCGCCCCCGCGCCAAGATGGCCGCCCCCCGGATCCAAGATGGCGGTCGGCGGGGCACTTCCGGTCCGGCGGGGGTCACGTGACCCCCCCAGGGGCCACTTCCGGTTCGGGGGGGGTCACGTGACCCCCCCCCGCCGCCCTGGGGACCGGCGGGGGCGCCGCAGGGGCCCGCCGAACGGGCTCGTTAGGCCCCGAATCGGCTCGGGAACCGCCCCCGCGCCAAGATGGCCGCCCCCCGGGATCCAAGATGGCGGCCGGCGGGGCACTTCCGGTCCGGCGGGGGTCACGTGACCCCCCCAGGGGCCACTTCCGGTTCGGGGGGGTCACGTGACCCCCCCCGCCGCCCTGGGGACCGGCGGGGGCGCCGCTGGGTGGCCCCCGAACGGGCTCGTTAGGCCCCGAATCGGCTCGGGAAACCGCCCCCCCCGCGCCAAGATGGCCGCCCCCGGGATCCAAGATGGCGGCCGGCGGGGCACTTCCGGTCCGGCGGGGGGTCACGTGACCCCCCAGGGGCCACTTCCGGTTCGGGGGGGTCACGTGACCCCCCCCGCCGCCCTGGGGACCGGCGGGGGCGCCGCAGGGGCCCCCGAACGGGCTCGTTAGGCCCCGAATCAGCTCGGGAACCGCCCCCGCGCCAAGATGGCCGCCCCCCGGGATCCAAGATGGCGGCCGGCGGGGCACTTCCGGTCCGGCGGGGGTCACGTGACCCCCCCAGGGGCCACTTCCGGTTCGGGGGGGTCACGTGACCCCCCCCCGCCGCCCTGGGGACCGGCGGGGGCGCCGCAGGGGCCCCCGAACGGGCTCGTTAGGCCCCGGATCGGCTCGGGAACCGCCCCCGCGCCAAGATGGCCGCCTCCTGGATCCAAGATGGCGGCCGGCGGGGCACTTCCGGTCCGGCGGGGGTCACGTGACCCCCCCAGGGGCCACTTCCGGTTCGGGGGGGTCACGTGACCCCCCCCGCCGCCCTGGGGTCCGGCGGGGGCGCCGCAGGGGCCCCCGAACGGGCCTCGTTAGGCCCCGAATCGGCTCGGGAACCGCCCCCGCGCCAAGATGGCCGCCCCCGGGATCCAAGATGGCGGCCGGCGGGGCACTTCCGGTCCGGCGGGGGTCACGTGACCCCCCCAGGGGCCACTTCCGGTTCGGGGGGGTCACGTGACCCCCCCGCCGCCCTGGGGACGGGCGGGGGCGCCGCAGGGGCCCCCGAACGGTCTCGTTAGGCCCCGAATCGGCTCGGGAACCGCCCCCGCGCCAAGATGGCCGCCCCCAGGATCCAAGATGGCGGCCGGCGGGGCACTTCCGGTCCGGCGGGGGTCACGTGACCCCCCC
>NW_026622892.1:0-39871 GCF_023065955.2 Ursus arctos
CACAGAGACTGTTTCATGGGTGGGGGTGCTCGGGATTTTAGGGCACGTAGGATGTTCCGTGCAGCGCTGTGAGTTGGCAACAGAAGGGAATCACATGAACGTCCTGCCTCTGTGAAGGGCTCAGTGGCTGCGGTAACTGATGGGCCTTCTGGAATGTTGTGCAGCACAAGGAGGCGCCTGCTCCGGACCCTGGAGGGGCCCCAGGGATGGGTTCCTTCACAACCAAAGGGCAGAGCAATAGGCATAGTACCATGAGCCCCAGGCCCCGTTGGGGAAAAGTCTCCCAGCTCAGCAGGATCTCGAGCAAGGGATGAGAGGTGGTTTAAGGTCGCTTTTCTGATATTCGTACAGATATGTGGATAGGGACTGTGCATGGGGCCAAGGCCGTTGGCAGGGCCCTGAGGGCAGGTTTGGGGAGGAGATGGGGATCCAGGTTCACATGGGAGCAGGAGTCCAGGAGGGAGCCCCGAGGAGCCCAGAGGCTGGTTTCTGGGATCTGGGTCCCTTTGTGCCGCATCGGTGCCCTGGGTGCTGGGTCCCTCCGGCACCTCCACTCACCCTGAGCCAGCGCTGGACTTTGTTGGCAGTAGGGGACTCCTTCCTGTCCTTTTGGGAGGTGGGGCAGGGGATCCCATCGTTCAGCTCCTGCCCTGTCTCCTGTGTGGAGCTCTGTAAAGACAGTGCCCGGCAGCCAGGCGGGAGGCCTCGGAGGTCTGTCTGGCTGCCTTTGCTGGTCCTCAGACCCAGGGGACTCCCTTGCAGACCCACCACACCCCAGGATGCACGCAGCTCCACCATGGAGAGAAAAGTGACACAGCTCGAGGGCCTTGGATTCACTCTGGCCCTGGTGAGAGGCACCTCAGGAATCCTCTTTCCACCCTGCCCACCGTGGCATCGGTGTGACCATGAAGGCATCCCCAGGGTATCCACTGCCCTGCAACCTCCTCCAGCCCAGGGCGGGACCTCCCCCACATACCCCTCTTTCCCTGAAACTGGGGGGATGGGGCTGCCCAGGGATGGCTCGGAGAGGTGGCCTGGCCTGGCCTGGCCTGGCCTGGCCTAGGCCGCTCGGTATTACCTTCCGGCACCTCCTGGCAAAGGCCCTGCGGCGTCGGGGGCGCGGGTTGAGCCAGTGTCTGCAGCAGGTGAAAAGTCCCTCAGCCCGGGGTTTCTGGAAGCCAGAGCCCCGGAAAATGGGCACGCAGCAAGAGAACATCTTTCGCTATCGAATGTCTCCGGCCAAGTGAGCCTGATACGGGACCGCACTAGAATGTGGGTGCCTGGTGACCGGGGTTCCAAGTTCTGTGGGGGTCGGTTATCAGGGAAGTGACTTCACTTCCTGGGATCCCCTCCCCGAGTGCACACCTGGACTAGCACCTACACAAACAGTGCTCTGGGCTGCCGACTGCTCATCCCCTTTCTGCGTGCCATGCCACATGCGTACCCAGTGACACCAACACAACCCTCTCCACAGGCCCTAGGGAAGGTCTGGGTGCAGCCAGGGCCCCAGCTTAGAAACACCCCGGGCTCTGACGCAAGTCTCCATCTTCCCTGTTGGGGACCCCGGAGAAGCCGTTGTGCCCGTCAGGGATGGTCTGTGTCTTGCCTGTGCGATAGGGATTTTTCCAGCGGACTTCTTGCGGAAGTCCACAGGCACAGGTGGGATACCATCTAAGAAATTGGGGGAGTGGTGTCCCACGTAGGGAATACCTGCCACCACATTTTCTTCCTTTCTCACCTTCTCTGAGTCTGTAGCTCCTCCGATGCCACCCGCAGTCCCTATTGTGTTGTGTGTGTATCTGTGCACATGTGTGGGCCCCAATACTCGTATTGTGCAGGCCCAGAAGATGAGAGTCCCACCTAGGGGTGGATGGGAAATAGCTTTCCCAGGTCTTAGGCTTTCTAATTTCCAAGGCAAACCCTGCAGAAGGCATTGGAGCCTTGGCTTAGAGGGGCTGAGCCCACCCTTACCCCTAGACGCTGCCAGTCGTGTGTCACGAGCCATCCCTCCTTTCCTCTGGGTGTCCTGCGGGCAGGGGTGCCGTCAGTGGGTTGCCCTGGCCTGGGCTCCTCCTCAGACGGGTACGTGCTGGGATGCCTCCTGCCTGGGATGTCGATGCTTCTTCTCACCCCCATACCATCTCCAGGTCTACAGCCAGTTCCAAAACACAACCTCTTCCCGAGCTCCCAGTGAGTTGCTAGGTTCAGCCACGGCCCCACCGTTGAGGACACTCGGACAGCTGGGTTCAGGCCTGGTTCTGCCTTCTTACCAGTCTGTGATTCTGGGCAAGGCACGGACCCTGCTGGGGTCTTCCCCTTGTTGCAGAGGCTGTCTCTTACGTAACTGATTTTCTTTCATTTGAAAGATTTTCTGTGTTGGTTTGAGAGACAGAGTGTGGGGGGTGGGGAGAATAGAGGGAGAGGGGAGACAGAATCTCAAGCCGACTCTGTGCTGAGTGTGATGCCCAATGCTGGTCTTGATCCCAAGACCCTGAGTTCGTGACCCGAGTCCAGATCACGAGTCGGAGGCGTAAGCAACTGAGCCACCCAGGCGCCCTGGCAAAAGAACACTTTCGATATATTTCCAGGCAATGCAGGGAAGTGACTAGTGCAAGGGGGAAGACAAACATGAGGGACTCTGCATTTCCCTAACTTACTGCCTAAAGAGATTTCATTTCTAGTCTATGGGTCAGGAATGTAGAACACAGGCGAAGCTCAGCCATTTCCATGAGTTGGAGACAGCAAGGTGGAAGTTTGGAGAAGTCAATATGGCTGTGGTTTACAGTACAGAATACTGAGGAGAGCTGCACAGAGAAAGAGGACCTCAGAAAGCCATCTAGGATCACTTTTGAGTTTTCATAGCATTCCGCAGTAGGGCACATGTGTGAGGAACGTAGGTGGTGTGGGGAAAATAATAGCGCAGGGGAAGCAGAGAGGAAAATGTCACTAGCCTTCACACACAATCAGGAAAAGTCTGTGCTACCGGCAGCAGGCAGAGTGGAAAACCTCGTAATTCGTGGGACATTGCAAAGAGAGCTCAGAATACCAACAGAACAGTAGCAAAATACATTGAAGACTACTGTGATACCACCTAACAAACCTTTGGAAAGCTAGTCTGGAAGGATAAAATAGTTTTCCAAGAACCTCCCCATCAGAACAATCCTCAAGGGTATGTGTAGAAATATAAGCCATAGTTAATATCTAACAATTAACATTCACGATAGCTGCCTTCCAACAAAAGATTACCAGGATGCAAAGAGGGAGAAAAGTTCACCTCGTACTGAGGAGAAAGATTAAACAATAGAAACCTACCCAGAAATGAAAAAGACGATGGAAGTATTGCCCATGGACATTCAAACCACCGTTAGAAAGAGGTTTTATATACGTAAGAATGTACACAAAGGATGAAGTGAAACAGAGATATAGAAAATATGAAAACAAGGAAAACCCAACTTCTGGAGCTGAACAGTAGCACGTCTAAGATGAAAAATGTAGTAGATGGCCTTTCCTTCACGTTAGACACTAAATAGCAGAGAGAGAGAGAGAGAGAGAGAGAGAGAGGGAGAGAACGTGAATGTATGATCATTGCAGTTGTCCAGAATAAAGCAGAGAAAAGGAAGGGTGCAAACCACGCCCTGCACACAAACACTAGAGTATGTGTGAGCTTTGTAGCAATTTCACGTGGCCTGGTAGATAAGAAATTGGCTGAGGTACAGAAAAAAACTGTTTGAAGAAGTAATGTCTGATTATTATCTGAATTGTATGAACCCTCTCCACCCAGAGATTCAAGAATTCAGGAATCCAGCCAACAAAACCCCCAAACATAAAGATCATGAAAAAAACCCTCCTTATCAACCTACATCCCGATAAAATTGCTTCAGACCAATGATAAAGAAAAAATCTAAAAAGCAGATGGAGATGAGTCCATTGCGTTACCTGTCACGTCCCTAATTCTGTAGATGGTCTCTGTTTCTTTCTGGTCTGTGGTACTCTTGGAGTGTCTCTTCACTTACAGGATCCCCCTTCCTTTTTCTTGCAGGGTGGTTTCGCGGCCAAATCCTTTGAGTTCCTTTCTGTCCTGGAAGCTCTTTATCTCTGCTCCTATTCGGAATGCCTCCTTGCTGGGTAAAGTATTCTTGGCTGCATGTTTTTCTCATTTAGTACCCTGACTCGATCACGCCAGCCCTTTCTGGGGTGCCAGCTCTCTGTGGATAGGTATGTGGCTAGAAGACCCTCTTGTCTCAAGCTGCTTTCAGGATTTTCTCTTTGTGTCTGAAATTGCAAACGTCACTGTATATGTTAGGGTGTTCCTCTATTCCTGTGGATTTGGGGAAGAGTCCTCTCTACCTCTTGGACTTGAATGCCCGTTTCCCTCCCAGATTGGGGAAGTTCTCAGCTACGATCTACACAGACAGATCTTCTGTCCCTCTGTGTCTTCTCCCTCGGGGCCAGAAGTAATTCCAATATTGTTTCCTTTTGTGGCATCACTGATTTTTCAATTCCTCCACCCATGGTCCATTCGTTGGCTTTCTCTCTTTTCCTCGGCTTCCTTCCTTTCCGTCAGCTTGTCTTTGGTGTCACTGACTCTGTCTTCTGCCTCATTGACCCTGGCCGTTAGAGCGTCCACATGCAATGTAGACTGCATCTCAGTTAGAGCCTTTGGAATTTGGGCCTGATTCGATTTCATTTCTGCACTCTGAGAGTCTCTCGTGTCATTTAGACTTTTTTTCAAGCCCAGCTAGCAACTCTGTAATTGTCATCCTGAGTTCCAGCTCTGACATCTTACTTAAAACCGTATGTATTAGATCAGTGGCAGAGAGGGTTACCTCTGGCTCTTTCTTTTGCCGTGAATCCCTCCCTCTTGTCACTTTCCCCGGAGAAGAATGGATGGGGGAGAGAGAGATTAGGATCTCACAGGGTGGACAAAACAGGGTGAGCCACTTCGTCCCGAATGTCTGTTGGTCTGTGTGTTGGAAGTCACTAAATCCCAAAATGGTAAAGAAAGCCAAACTCATATATACACAGAAATCAAATTGAATATAGCGACAGAAATCCAAAAATGAAGAATATGTGTATAAAATGTCAATGTAAAAAATGAAAGTTAAGAAAAGATTGAAAAATGAAGAGTCGCTAAAAGAAAAAGAAAAAGTAGTTGGAAAGGGAAAAAAGACAAAAAAAAAAAACGAAATGGAAAATGTTGAATGGAGAGAGAAATGAATGATGAGAAAAAGCCTCGAGCTCTAGGTGCTATTTTCCCCTAGCGCTGGAGTTTGGCCGTCCTCTTTGGTCTGTAAACTTGCTGTTCACTTGTTGTTTCACCTCGTATTCGGGGGGCAGGGGCCTAGTGCCCTGTTTCGCAGGTGTTTTTGCCTGGACGGGGATGCACTGCCCCTTGCCAGGGGGCCCGGTGGGGCTCAGGGTCAGCGGGTTGCTCTGTGTGCCTTGCGTTCCCAGAGGGCTTTCCCCGCCTCTTGAGAGGGTGAGAATAAAAACGGCCGCCCGCATCTGTAGGCGCGGAGGTGTGATGCTGTTGTGCGCCAAGTTGTGTAGACGTCTGCGGTGCTCCCCACACCAAAGCTCCTGAGGGAAGGCGGAGGGTCACAGCATTCCTGTCCTTTGCAGGGCTCCCAGACGGAGAGCTTCTGATCAAGTGGACTCCCCGTCAAGTGACTTGGTGCGAGGAGAGGGATCTCTCCCTTCTCCTCACTTGGGTCTCGAGCAGGAAGCGTAGGCACTGCTCTCACAACAACTGAACCGGAGGGTTATCGGGAATTGGGGCTGGCAGGGGCAGGGGGTCGCTGCTGGAGGAGCCTGAGGGGTGTGGAGGGGCTATGCCCAGTGCCAAAGCCGCCGGTTGAGGCTCTGTCCATCCTGCAGCTTCCATGAGCACCCAGTGTGCTTTGGAAATGAGGAGGTCGTGGAATATAGGTGAGGTTCAGTGGGGTGGAACCCGGAGCCGACGACCAGGAGAGAATTCTTGAGACGTCTTTGGTGCAAAACTGGTGGTTTATGACAGGACCCGTGGCAGAAAGAGCTGCTGCTCTGGCTTGTGAGGGGTGACTGATGATAAGACTATGGGGTTGGGGGAAGGGAAGGAAAAAGGGAGGTTGAGATAATACTTGCATATGCTAAAGAAGACTCCCAAGGTACAGAGGCCTTGCCATTGTCTAGGGAAGGTGGTTTTGCCCTCTAGCAAGGCATGAACATTAAGACGGTTGGGAACTTCCTGGAGGCTGCAGACTAGAAGGACATTTCATTGTATCTACTTTCCCTTCAGGAAGCTAAGTAACTGATAGAAAGGCTTGGTTCTTGGAAAGTGCTAAGACATTGGGAAACTGAGGGAGACTTAAGTCTTGCAGGATTGTGGTGTCTATAGGTGAACTATTTCTTTGCCCTTTAGGGCAGCCGGGAGTGCCTGAGGAATGTCACGTCCACCCCATGGTGGGGGGTGGGGGTGGGGTGTCAGTTCCGGCTTTGTCCTCAGCTAGCCTTCTCTTGCCTCCTCAGTAAAGGTCCCTCCTGTTCACAGAGGTTCAAGCAGTTCTCGCTGTTGCCACCTAGTGGACATATGGATGAACACATTCAGGTCATGTCTGTGACTCCCTGAGCTGAGCGGCCCTGAGAGGTTGGTTCCTTCCTGCGAGGAGAGGGCCCCAAAAGGATGGACCCGGAGCAAGCAGACAAGTGTGGCCCGGCCGACGCCCCTCTGCTGGCCTGGAAGCAGGACCCGGTTGCTCTACTTAGAAGCTGAGTTCTAGAGCAAGAGGGGCTGGAGTGGCTGGGGTGTGTCCCGGGACGGGGTCTGGATGAGGGGTGTTCCAGGACGGGGGTGGGGGGGGTGGGGGGGCAGGGCTGCTTGTGGAGGGAGGATCCATGAGGGCGGTATGGACAGGCTCTTCCGTGCTCCATGGGTCCCGCCCAGGTAGCCTGATGGCCTCACTGCTGGCTTGTCTTCCTCGTGATTTCAGGGTTCATCTCTAGTCTCCGGGGACCCTCCTTTCCCGAGCAAGGCTCCACGGAAAGAAAGAGAGTATAGCTAGAGGACCCTGCAGCCAATACTCCCAACAGTGGGACTAGCGTGTGTTCCAGAAATTGTGCTTTTAGGAAACAGCCCTAAAGCACAAGAGATTTACGGCACATTGTACTCTTCACTTTAAGGAGGAGACTCAAAGAATTGGAGAGGTCTCAGTTGTTGGGCAGGTGGTGCTGCTGAGTAAATGATGTGTAGCTCCTGAAAATGCAGAAGGGGACAGGAGAGGAGTAGCAGTGCCTGTCCACTGTGGGGACCTCAGGCCGAACAAGAGCCCAGCTGTGGAACCCTCCCTGCCCCACCCTGTCCCCCACACAGGCAAACCCCCTCCCCCGCTCTCACTCACCCATACACTCCGAGGGAAAGGACTGGAAGAGGGACGCCATGTGTTATGGGCTATCATGGTAGAAGGTAGAAGGAATGTGTCTTCCTTTCTTCATATTTACATCACTCTTTTGCT
Organism: Ursus arctos; assembly: GCF_023065955.2. NCBI lineage: Eukaryota > Metazoa > Chordata > Mammalia > Carnivora > Ursidae > Ursus > Ursus arctos. The sequence goes on from NW_026622892.1 coordinate 7,491, forward strand.
ACCAAAACGTAATCTGGCTGAAACCTTAGAGAACTTTTAAATTACCTGATATGTTTGTAATAAAGAGGAAGATTTAATATGCAGTCTTAATATTTTTATAACATGCACATTAGGATCATTGAAACCTGGCCTATCCAGGAAGATGAAAGATTTTGAAGGTGTCTCCTGGACCCAGAGATTTCTGGCTCCTGGGTCACACTTACAAAAGGGAAGCCTATCCCAGATCATGAAAACATTTCATTTTGGGGCTTCACATGCGCAGTATTGTATCAGCAATATTCCTTTGTAGTAAAATGGGTTTTTTTTTGTTTCTGTTTTTGTGTTTCTGTGTTTGTTTGTTTTTTAAGAGAAAAAAACCTGAAAAAAAAAATGAATCACTCATAGGTTACGTAGCTAGATACAAAAAGGCCACACTGCCTGATCCCACACACATGAAAACCCAGAAGAAGTAACTCACAGAGGCGGAGACGAGAGGGGAGCCGTGGCTACAGGGACTGGGCTGAGGGAATGAGCAGTATCTGACGAGTGGCACGGGAGTGTCTGGGAGGGAAATATTGTAGAAGGACAGGTTGTGAAACACTGTGTACCTAATGACACCTGGAGGTACAATTTAAAAGGATCAGAGTAAAATTCCATGAAAACTCAATTTATCCTTTATTTATAGACCAGAACGTATTAAGCTATGAAATAGGTGCATGAACAACGCAAAAATTAGAAACACTGGAATGACAGGGGAGGGGAAGCCATCCTTTGGGGATTCAGCGAGCAGGAACGGCTGCTCCGGGGCCGGGGCCGAGGCCGGATGCTCCACTGAGAGAGGTGGTAGGCGGCGCCCTTCGGCAAGCCCGATAACTGGTGCTGTAGCCTGCTTGGACTCTGGGGCTGCCAAAGGTGCAGGTGGCTCTTGTAGCTGCTGACAGGGAGTCAGAGCTCTGTGTATATCCTCCGCTGGCTCTGACAAGGCAAGTGACATCAGGGGCCCTTCAGGGACCTCCATAGTTAGTGCCGCAGCGTGCGCGGGCACCGGGGCTGCCAAAGGTGCAGGTGGGTCTTCAAGCTCCTGACAGGGAGTCAGAGCGCTGAGTATATCCTGCCGTGGCTCTGAAATGGGAGCTGTCATCACGCGCTCTTCAGGGACCTCCATGGCTGGTGCCGGAGCCTGCTCAGGCTCCCGCGCTGTCAAAGGTGCAGGTGACTCTTCTTGCACCTGAGAGAGGGTCAGCGCCCTGAGTATATCCTCTGTTGGCTCTGATATGGGACGTGGCCTAAGGGGCTCCTCAGGGACCTCCGTAGCTGGTGCTGCAGGCTGCTCGGGTTCTGGTGCTGCCAAGGGCGGAGGTGGCTCTTGGAGCTCCTGACAGGGAGTCAGAGCAGTGAGTATGTCCTGCGCCGGCTCCGACAGGGCAGGTGGCATCAGGGGCCCTTCAGGGACCTCCATAGTTGGTGCTGCAGCGTGTGTGGGCGCCGTGGCTGCAAAAAGTGCAGGTCGGTCTTCAAGCTCTTCACAGGGAGTCAGAGCTGTGAGTATATCATCCGTTGGCTGTGACATGAGACGTGGCCTACAGGGCTCTTCGGGGACCTCCGAAGGTGGTGCTGCAGGCTGCTCGGGCTCCGGCGCAGCCAAGGCCGGAGGTGGCTCTTGGAGCTGCTGACAGGGGGTCAGAGCTCTGTGTACATCCTCCGCTGGCTCAGACATGGCAAGCGGCATCAGGGGCCCTTCAGGGACCTCCAGAGCTAGTGCTGCAGCGTGCGCGGGCGCCGGGGCTGCAAAAGGTGCAGGTGACTCTTCTAGCTCCCGACAGAGAGTCCGAGTTGTGAGTATAGCCTCCGCTGGCTCTGACATGTCACGTGGCCAAAGGGGCTCTTCAGGGACCTGCATAGCTAGGACTGGAGCCAGCTCGGGCTCCGGGGCTGCCAAGGGCGCAGGTGGCTCTTGGAGCTTCTGACAGGGAGTCAGAGCTGTTTGCATCTCCTGCGCCGTCTTCGACAGGGCAGGTGGCATCAGGGGCCTTTCAGGGACCTCCATAGCTGGAGCTGGAGCCTGCTCGGGCTCTGGGGCTGCCATAGATGCCAGTGGCTCTTGCAGCTCCTGACCGTTCGTCAGAGCTGTGAGTATATCCTCCGCTTCCTCTGACATGCCAAGTGGCATCGGGGGCCCTTCAGGGACCTCCACAGTTGGTGCTGCAGCGTGCGTGGGCGCCGGGGCTGCGAAAAGTGCCGGTCGGTCTTCAAGCTCCTGACAGGGAGTCAGAGCTGGGAGTATATCATCTATGGGCTGTGACATGAGACGTGGCCCAAGGGGCTCTTCAGGGACCTCCGAAGCTGGTGCTGCAGGCTGCTCGGGCTCCGGTGCTGCCAAGGGCGGAGGTGGCTCTTGGAGCTCCTGACAGGGAGTCAGAGCAGTGAGCATGTCCTGCGCCGGCTCCGACAGGGCAGGTGGCATCAGGGGCCCTTCAGGGACCTCCATAGTTAGTGTTGCAGCATGCGCGGGCGCTCGGGCTGCGAAAGGTGCAGGTGGGTCTTCAAGATCCTGACATGGTGTCAGAGCTTTGAGTATATCCTGCCGTGGCCCTGAAATGGGAGCTGTCATCACGCGCTCTTCAGCGACCTCCATGGCTGGTGCCGGAGCCTGCTCAGGCTCCTGCACTGTCAAAGGTGCAGGTGACTCTTCTTGCACCTGAGAGAGGGTCAGAGCCCTGAGTATATCCTCTGTTGGCTCTGATATGGGACGTGGCCTAAGGGGCTCTTCAGGGACCTCCGAAGGTGGTGCTGCAGCGTGTGTGGGCGCCGTGGCTGCAAAAAGTGCAGGTCGGTCTTCAAGCTCTTCACAGGGAGTCAGAGCTGTGAGTATATCCTCTGTTGGCTGTGACATGGGACGTGGCCTAAGGGGCTCTTCAGGGACCTCCGAAGGTGGTGCTGCAGGCTGCTCGGGCTCCGGCGCTGCCAAGGCCGGACGTGGCTCCTGGAGCTCCTGAGAGGGAGTCAGAGCAGTGAGTATGTCCTGCACCGTCTCCGACAGGGCAGGTGGCATCAGGGTCCCCTCAGGGACCTCCATAGGTAGTGCTGGAGCCTGCTCGGGCTCCAGGCTTTCCAAAGGTGCAGGTGACTCTTGTAGCTCCCGACAGAGAGTCCGAGCTGTGAGTATATCCTGCCGTGGCTCTGAAATGGCAGGTGTCATCACGGGCTCTTCAGGGACCTCCATGGCTGGTGCCGGAGCCTGCTCAGATTCCCGCACTGTCAAAGGTGCAGGTGACCTTTCTAGCACCTGACAGAGAGTCAGAGCTGTGAGTATATCCTCCGCTGGGTCTGACATGTCACGTGGCCTGAGGGGCTCTTGAGGGACCTCCATAGCTAGGACTGCAGCCTGCTCGGGCTCCGGGGCTGCCAAGGGCGCAGGTGGCTCTTGGAGCTTCCGACAGGGACTCAGAGCTGTGAGTATGTCCTGCGCCGGCTCCGACAGGGCAGGTGGCATCAGGGGCCCTTCAGGGACCTCCGTAGCTGGAGCAGAGGCCTGCTCGGGCTCTGGGGCTGCCATAGATGCCGGTGGCTCTTGCAGCTCATGACCGTTCGTCAGAGCTGTGAGTGTATCCTCCGCTTCCTCTGACATGGCAAGTGGCATAAGGGACCCTTCAGGGACCTCCAGAGCTAGTGCTGCAGCGTGCGTGGGCGCTGGGGCTGCGAAAGGTGCAGGTGGGTCTTCAAGCTCCTGATAGGGAGTCAGAGCTGTGAGTGTATCCTCTGTTGGCTGTGACATGGGACGCGGCCTAAGGGGCTCTTCAGGGACCTCCGAAGGTGGTGCTGCAGGCTGCTCGGGCTCCGGCGCTGCCAAGGCCGGGCGTGGCTCCTGGAGCTCCTGAGAGGGAGTCAGAGCAGTGAGTATGTCCTGCGCCGTCTCCGACAGGGCAGGTGGCATCAGGGTCCCCTCAGGGACCTCCATAGGTAGTGCTGGAGCCTGCTCGGGCTCCAGGCTTTCCAAAGGTGCAGGTGACTCTTGTAGCTCCCGACAGAGAGTCAGAGCTGTGAGTATATCCTGCCGTGGCTCTGACGTGGGAGGTGTCATCTCGGGCTCTTCAGGGACCTCCGTGGCTGGTGCTGGGGCCTGCTGAGGCTCCTGGCTTTCCAAGGGTGCAGGTGACTCTTGGACGTCCTCACGGTGGATCAGAGCTCTGACCACCAGCTGCACTGGGCCCGACACGACAGATGACGTCCCTGCTCTTTTGAGTTGCTGAGCTCCAGCAGCAGTGATGGGATTTTCCAGCTCAGGCTCTGAAGCTGCATCAGGCACCACAGTGGGAGCTGGGACTAGCTTTTGGCGCGGTTGCGGATCTCGCTGTGGGGCTGCTGCTGTCGCTCCAAGAAGAGAAAGTATGGTCATCATGATTGTCTTTCCATGTCCCTTCCAAATGAAGGCAACTTTGCCCACCACTCAGTATTGTCTAAGAACCCGTCCCTGGGTGGTCTCCCCAAACTGTAGCCCATGGGGACAGTGATCTGAGACCACTCCTTGCTCCCAGCCACACTGCAGTCTGTGGAGGCTTGCTCTGTGTGGCCCACTCTCTCCCCTCCACAGGCCTCCATCAGTCACCCCCAGTCCTCCTCACCCCCAGCCTCCGGCTCAGCGGGCTCGAGGTGTCGCAGCCGAGAGAGGAGGAGCCAGGCACGTTGCTCCAGGTCTGAGCCTGGCACGAGGAACCCTACGTATGCCAGTAGTGTCTTTAGGCAGGGAAATTCTGGGGGCTGGAAGAAATCTTCAGGGTAGTGGTCCAGCCAGGTGCCCAGGATGGAGGAGATGACCCTGGGGACAGACAGGTGGGCAGAGGAGTCAGAGGACAGGGCACCTCCCACGCGGATGCCCCAGGGAGCCCCTGTCGGAACCTGGGCCCCTGGGTCCCCGGCTCCTGGCTGTCAGAGCCCATTCCTACTCCATGTCCACCTGTGATGTGGCAGAGCTGCCTGAGGCAGGCCTGGTCACTGAGGAGGGGCTGGCCCAAAGCCTCTGTGAGTGGGAGTCCTTGACCCCTGGTGTGACCATTTCTGTCCTCCAAGCGGAAGCTGGACACCCTGCTCAGTCTCCCTGCCCACTTGCCGCGTGACTTGCACTGCATGTGGGCAGGGAGGGGTGGCGTGTCTGGCGTGGTCATTGCTGTGACTATCCAATCAAGGAGGGAACTAAGGGACTCTGTCCCATCCCTGGCCTTCCCAGGACCCTCCCGATACCTCCCACTTCCCCTCCCGTGCCTACGTGCTGCCTCGTTCAGTAGGTGCCAGGAGAGGGTGTCCTTGCGTGGACACTAATCTCCCACTGGCTGGGGGACGTCCAGTCCCCGAGCCCTCCCTGGGTCTCCTGAGTACCTGCTGAGCACCCAGTGTCGACGTTCCACCAGATGTGTGGAAGCCACGCCCTTTGTTCTGGGTCCCAGGATTAGGGTAGAGACAGGGCTGAGAGGCGGCGGGGATGGGGAATGACTCTGTTAGGGGCTGAGGCTGCCCTCCAGCCCGCTCTGCTCTCCCACAGTGCCCACACCCCACCCAGGGCTCTCCAGGCCCCCTTTCCTCTTCTGCAGAAGCAGCCCTCAGACCTGGACCCTCTCACAGGAATGGCAGATGTGTGGGATGAGGGTCCAGCAGCCCCCAGATCACAGTCCCCTCGCTGCCCTCTCGAAGAAGGAAGGGCCCTGTGCATTAGCCAAAGCTCACTCACGTGCCCCGCTGCTCCTGGTCTCCGCCGATCTCGTCCCAGGAAGAGAGGACGCATCCGTAGCTAGAGGAGGCCGGAGGGGTGGTGGGGGGATCGCATGAAATGCCCTGTGAACCCTCCCTCTCATCATATCTAGTGTCCCTGTCTGACTGCCGACTAGAATGGAGCCCTGGGGTGCTCCCGGGTGCTGTCTGCTGTGTGCGTGGGATCACAGTCAGCGCCCAGGGAAGCGTCTGCAGGTCTGCACCTAGAAGGGCATCCATCCTTTATGCTCGATGAATGAAAGGGCCCCCACCAGCCCCATCCCAGAGAGCTGAGTGGGCCTGGGGCCCCCTGCTCATGCCCGGGCATGCCTGCTCTGGTCTCACCCAGGACACAGACCCCCAGATGGAGTGTCAGATGTCCTTTTCCAAGGGGAAAAGAGCCCAGCTCAAGACCGTGGTGACGGTGAGGGCTGAGGCAGAGGCTTCTTCATGGGGAGCGGGACGATGATCCACGAGCACGACCACAGCCCCCGTAGCGGACCTTTCCACAGGGCCAGGCGCCCAGGTGTCCTTACCCTCCAGGACCCCACTGAGTCCCTGTAATAACTCTGCCCCAGTCCGAGGAGCCCACTGAGGCTCCGCGAAGTTGGGTGGCATTCCCCAGACTCCCAGGCAGGAGGTGGGCAAATCCCACTGGGCTGTGGAGGGGCAGGGTGCTCACCTTGTCACCAGCTGGTCCAGCACCTCCTGGGTGGTAGCGTAAGCTCTGTATGTGGCCAGGAACATGGAGACGTAGCTGAGGTCTCCGTCTAGGAAGGCGGGCAGCAGGTGTTCTACTCGCTTCTTCAGCAGCTCTGCCCGTTGGGGCCGCACCACGCAGGTCCCATTGCTCTTCACGGTTGAGGCCTTTCTAGCCTGAGGTGGGACAGGGGAGACATGCGGTCTTCACTGCGGTCACCAGGAGGGTTGGGGTTTGGAGCCCAGAGCAAACCCCCAGGCTCTCGGTGACGTAGGCAAAGAGGTGGGACAGGAGGGCCCACAGTAGACAAAAGGAGCAAGGTGCCTGGCTGGTTCCGTGGGTTCAGGGTCCGCCTCTTGGTTTCGGCTGAGCTCCTGATGCGCGCGTCCTGAGATCGAGTCCGTCGTCAGGCTTCGCACTTAGGGCAGGGTCTGCTTGAGGATCCTGTCTCTCCCTCTGTGTCTCCAACCCCCGTCTCTGTCTCTGTCTCTGTCTCTGTCTCTGTCTGTCTGTCTCTCAAACACATAACTCGTGCAATCTCTTTAGGGAAAAAGGAGAATGGCAACAATACGGGGATGTGAGGTGGGGGGTGTGTGAATGGACGTCGGTATCTCAGGTCAGATCGTTAGCTGAGTATTGACAGCCGCTCCCTGCACTAACGGCATCGTCCCTGTGATTTCTGACGATGTATGTGAGGCTTGAGACCACAGAGACTGTTTCATGGGTGGGGGTGCTCGGGATTTTAGGGCACGTAGGATGTTCCGTGCAGCGCTGTGAGTTGGCAACAGAAGGGAATCACATGAACGTCCTGCCTCTGTGAAGGGCTCAGTGGCTGCGGTAACTGATGGGCCTTCTGGAATGTTGTGCAGCACAAGGAGGCGCCTGCTCCGGACCCTGGAGGGGCCCCAGGGATGGGTTCCTTCACAACCAAAGGGCAGAGCAATAGGCATAGTACCATGAGCCCCAGGCCCCGTTGGGGAAAAGTCTCCCAGCTCAGCAGGATCTCGAGCAAGGGATGAGAGGTGGTTTAAGGTCGCTTTTCTGATATTCGTACAGATATGTGGATAGGGACTGTGCATGGGGCCAAGGCCGTTGGCAGGGCCCTGAGGGCAGGTTTGGGGAGGAGATGGGGATCCAGGTTCACATGGGAGCAGGAGTCCAGGAGGGAGCCCCGAGGAGCCCAGAGGCTGGTTTCTGGGATCTGGGTCCCTTTGTGCCGCATCGGTGCCCTGGGTGCTGGGTCCCTCCGGCACCTCCACTCACCCTGAGCCAGCGCTGGACTTTGTTGGCAGTAGGGGACTCCTTCCTGTCCTTTTGGGAGGTGGGGCAGGGGATCCCATCGTTCAGCTCCTGCCCTGTCTCCTGTGTGGAGCTCTGTAAAGACAGTGCCCGGCAGCCAGGCGGGAGGCCTCGGAGGTCTGTCTGGCTGCCTTTGCTGGTCCTCAGACCCAGGGGACTCCCTTGCAGACCCACCACACCCCAGGATGCACGCAGCTCCACCATGGAGAGAAAAGTGACACAGCTCGAGGGCCTTGGATTCACTCTGGCCCTGGTGAGAGGCACCTCAGGAATCCTCTTTCCACCCTGCCCACCGTGGCATCGGTGTGACCATGAAGGCATCCCCAGGGTATCCACTGCCCTGCAACCTCCTCCAGCCCAGGGCGGGACCTCCCCCACATACCCCTCTTTCCCTGAAACTGGGGGGATGGGGCTGCCCAGGGATGGCTCGGAGAGGTGGCCTGGCCTGGCCTGGCCTGGCCTGGCCTAGGCCGCTCGGTATTACCTTCCGGCACCTCCTGGCAAAGGCCCTGCGGCGTCGGGGGCGCGGGTTGAGCCAGTGTCTGCAGCAGGTGAAAAGTCCCTCAGCCCGGGGTTTCTGGAAGCCAGAGCCCCGGAAAATGGGCACGCAGCAAGAGAACATCTTTCGCTATCGAATGTCTCCGGCCAAGTGAGCCTGATACGGGACCGCACTAGAATGTGGGTGCCTGGTGACCGGGGTTCCAAGTTCTGTGGGGGTCGGTTATCAGGGAAGTGACTTCACTTCCTGGGATCCCCTCCCCGAGTGCACACCTGGACTAGCACCTACACAAACAGTGCTCTGGGCTGCCGACTGCTCATCCCCTTTCTGCGTGCCATGCCACATGCGTACCCAGTGACACCAACACAACCCTCTCCACAGGCCCTAGGGAAGGTCTGGGTGCAGCCAGGGCCCCAGCTTAGAAACACCCCGGGCTCTGACGCAAGTCTCCATCTTCCCTGTTGGGGACCCCGGAGAAGCCGTTGTGCCCGTCAGGGATGGTCTGTGTCTTGCCTGTGCGATAGGGATTTTTCCAGCGGACTTCTTGCGGAAGTCCACAGGCACAGGTGGGATACCATCTAAGAAATTGGGGGAGTGGTGTCCCACGTAGGGAATACCTGCCACCACATTTTCTTCCTTTCTCACCTTCTCTGAGTCTGTAGCTCCTCCGATGCCACCCGCAGTCCCTATTGTGTTGTGTGTGTATCTGTGCACATGTGTGGGCCCCAATACTCGTATTGTGCAGGCCCAGAAGATGAGAGTCCCACCTAGGGGTGGATGGGAAATAGCTTTCCCAGGTCTTAGGCTTTCTAATTTCCAAGGCAAACCCTGCAGAAGGCATTGGAGCCTTGGCTTAGAGGGGCTGAGCCCACCCTTACCCCTAGACGCTGCCAGTCGTGTGTCACGAGCCATCCCTCCTTTCCTCTGGGTGTCCTGCGGGCAGGGGTGCCGTCAGTGGGTTGCCCTGGCCTGGGCTCCTCCTCAGACGGGTACGTGCTGGGATGCCTCCTGCCTGGGATGTCGATGCTTCTTCTCACCCCCATACCATCTCCAGGTCTACAGCCAGTTCCAAAACACAACCTCTTCCCGAGCTCCCAGTGAGTTGCTAGGTTCAGCCACGGCCCCACCGTTGAGGACACTCGGACAGCTGGGTTCAGGCCTGGTTCTGCCTTCTTACCAGTCTGTGATTCTGGGCAAGGCACGGACCCTGCTGGGGTCTTCCCCTTGTTGCAGAGGCTGTCTCTTACGTAACTGATTTTCTTTCATTTGAAAGATTTTCTGTGTTGGTTTGAGAGACAGAGTGTGGGGGGTGGGGAGAATAGAGGGAGAGGGGAGACAGAATCTCAAGCCGACTCTGTGCTGAGTGTGATGCCCAATGCTGGTCTTGATCCCAAGACCCTGAGTTCGTGACCCGAGTCCAGATCACGAGTCGGAGGCGTAAGCAACTGAGCCACCCAGGCGCCCTGGCAAAAGAACACTTTCGATATATTTCCAGGCAATGCAGGGAAGTGACTAGTGCAAGGGGGAAGACAAACATGAGGGACTCTGCATTTCCCTAACTTACTGCCTAAAGAGATTTCATTTCTAGTCTATGGGTCAGGAATGTAGAACACAGGCGAAGCTCAGCCATTTCCATGAGTTGGAGACAGCAAGGTGGAAGTTTGGAGAAGTCAATATGGCTGTGGTTTACAGTACAGAATACTGAGGAGAGCTGCACAGAGAAAGAGGACCTCAGAAAGCCATCTAGGATCACTTTTGAGTTTTCATAGCATTCCGCAGTAGGGCACATGTGTGAGGAACGTAGGTGGTGTGGGGAAAATAATAGCGCAGGGGAAGCAGAGAGGAAAATGTCACTAGCCTTCACACACAATCAGGAAAAGTCTGTGCTACCGGCAGCAGGCAGAGTGGAAAACCTCGTAATTCGTGGGACATTGCAAAGAGAGCTCAGAATACCAACAGAACAGTAGCAAAATACATTGAAGACTACTGTGATACCACCTAACAAACCTTTGGAAAGCTAGTCTGGAAGGATAAAATAGTTTTCCAAGAACCTCCCCATCAGAACAATCCTCAAGGGTATGTGTAGAAATATAAGCCATAGTTAATATCTAACAATTAACATTCACGATAGCTGCCTTCCAACAAAAGATTACCAGGATGCAAAGAGGGAGAAAAGTTCACCTCGTACTGAGGAGAAAGATTAAACAATAGAAACCTACCCAGAAATGAAAAAGACGATGGAAGTATTGCCCATGGACATTCAAACCACCGTTAGAAAGAGGTTTTATATACGTAAGAATGTACACAAAGGATGAAGTGAAACAGAGATATAGAAAATATGAAAACAAGGAAAACCCAACTTCTGGAGCTGAACAGTAGCACGTCTAAGATGAAAAATGTAGTAGATGGCCTTTCCTTCACGTTAGACACTAAATAGCAGAGAGAGAGAGAGAGAGAGAGAGAGAGGGAGAGAACGTGAATGTATGATCATTGCAGTTGTCCAGAATAAAGCAGAGAAAAGGAAGGGTGCAAACCACGCCCTGCACACAAACACTAGAGTATGTGTGAGCTTTGTAGCAATTTCACGTGGCCTGGTAGATAAGAAATTGGCTGAGGTACAGAAAAAAACTGTTTGAAGAAGTAATGTCTGATTATTATCTGAATTGTATGAACCCTCTCCACCCAGAGATTCAAGAATTCAGGAATCCAGCCAACAAAACCCCCAAACATAAAGATCATGAAAAAAACCCTCCTTATCAACCTACATCCCGATAAAATTGCTTCAGACCAATGATAAAGAAAAAATCTAAAAAGCAGATGGAGATGAGTCCATTGCGTTACCTGTCACGTCCCTAATTCTGTAGATGGTCTCTGTTTCTTTCTGGTCTGTGGTACTCTTGGAGTGTCTCTTCACTTACAGGATCCCCCTTCCTTTTTCTTGCAGGGTGGTTTCGCGGCCAAATCCTTTGAGTTCCTTTCTGTCCTGGAAGCTCTTTATCTCTGCTCCTATTCGGAATGCCTCCTTGCTGGGTAAAGTATTCTTGGCTGCATGTTTTTCTCATTTAGTACCCTGACTCGATCACGCCAGCCCTTTCTGGGGTGCCAGCTCTCTGTGGATAGGTATGTGGCTAGAAGACCCTCTTGTCTCAAGCTGCTTTCAGGATTTTCTCTTTGTGTCTGAAATTGCAAACGTCACTGTATATGTTAGGGTGTTCCTCTATTCCTGTGGATTTGGGGAAGAGTCCTCTCTACCTCTTGGACTTGAATGCCCGTTTCCCTCCCAGATTGGGGAAGTTCTCAGCTACGATCTACACAGACAGATCTTCTGTCCCTCTGTGTCTTCTCCCTCGGGGCCAGAAGTAATTCCAATATTGTTTCCTTTTGTGGCATCACTGATTTTTCAATTCCTCCACCCATGGTCCATTCGTTGGCTTTCTCTCTTTTCCTCGGCTTCCTTCCTTTCCGTCAGCTTGTCTTTGGTGTCACTGACTCTGTCTTCTGCCTCATTGACCCTGGCCGTTAGAGCGTCCACATGCAATGTAGACTGCATCTCAGTTAGAGCCTTTGGAATTTGGGCCTGATTCGATTTCATTTCTGCACTCTGAGAGTCTCTCGTGTCATTTAGACTTTTTTTCAAGCCCAGCTAGCAACTCTGTAATTGTCATCCTGAGTTCCAGCTCTGACATCTTACTTAAAACCGTATGTATTAGATCAGTGGCAGAGAGGGTTACCTCTGGCTCTTTCTTTTGCCGTGAATCCCTCCCTCTTGTCACTTTCCCCGGAGAAGAATGGATGGGGGAGAGAGAGATTAGGATCTCACAGGGTGGACAAAACAGGGTGAGCCACTTCGTCCCGAATGTCTGTTGGTCTGTGTGTTGGAAGTCACTAAATCCCAAAATGGTAAAGAAAGCCAAACTCATATATACACAGAAATCAAATTGAATATAGCGACAGAAATCCAAAAATGAAGAATATGTGTATAAAATGTCAATGTAAAAAATGAAAGTTAAGAAAAGATTGAAAAATGAAGAGTCGCTAAAAGAAAAAGAAAAAGTAGTTGGAAAGGGAAAAAAGACAAAAAAAAAAAACGAAATGGAAAATGTTGAATGGAGAGAGAAATGAATGATGAGAAAAAGCCTCGAGCTCTAGGTGCTATTTTCCCCTAGCGCTGGAGTTTGGCCGTCCTCTTTGGTCTGTAAACTTGCTGTTCACTTGTTGTTTCACCTCGTATTCGGGGGGCAGGGGCCTAGTGCCCTGTTTCGCAGGTGTTTTTGCCTGGACGGGGATGCACTGCCCCTTGCCAGGGGGCCCGGTGGGGCTCAGGGTCAGCGGGTTGCTCTGTGTGCCTTGCGTTCCCAGAGGGCTTTCCCCGCCTCTTGAGAGGGTGAGAATAAAAACGGCCGCCCGCATCTGTAGGCGCGGAGGTGTGATGCTGTTGTGCGCCAAGTTGTGTAGACGTCTGCGGTGCTCCCCACACCAAAGCTCCTGAGGGAAGGCGGAGGGTCACAGCATTCCTGTCCTTTGCAGGGCTCCCAGACGGAGAGCTTCTGATCAAGTGGACTCCCCGTCAAGTGACTTGGTGCGAGGAGAGGGATCTCTCCCTTCTCCTCACTTGGGTCTCGAGCAGGAAGCGTAGGCACTGCTCTCACAACAACTGAACCGGAGGGTTATCGGGAATTGGGGCTGGCAGGGGCAGGGGGTCGCTGCTGGAGGAGCCTGAGGGGTGTGGAGGGGCTATGCCCAGTGCCAAAGCCGCCGGTTGAGGCTCTGTCCATCCTGCAGCTTCCATGAGCACCCAGTGTGCTTTGGAAATGAGGAGGTCGTGGAATATAGGTGAGGTTCAGTGGGGTGGAACCCGGAGCCGACGACCAGGAGAGAATTCTTGAGACGTCTTTGGTGCAAAACTGGTGGTTTATGACAGGACCCGTGGCAGAAAGAGCTGCTGCTCTGGCTTGTGAGGGGTGACTGATGATAAGACTATGGGGTTGGGGGAAGGGAAGGAAAAAGGGAGGTTGAGATAATACTTGCATATGCTAAAGAAGACTCCCAAGGTACAGAGGCCTTGCCATTGTCTAGGGAAGGTGGTTTTGCCCTCTAGCAAGGCATGAACATTAAGACGGTTGGGAACTTCCTGGAGGCTGCAGACTAGAAGGACATTTCATTGTATCTACTTTCCCTTCAGGAAGCTAAGTAACTGATAGAAAGGCTTGGTTCTTGGAAAGTGCTAAGACATTGGGAAACTGAGGGAGACTTAAGTCTTGCAGGATTGTGGTGTCTATAGGTGAACTATTTCTTTGCCCTTTAGGGCAGCCGGGAGTGCCTGAGGAATGTCACGTCCACCCCATGGTGGGGGGTGGGGGTGGGGTGTCAGTTCCGGCTTTGTCCTCAGCTAGCCTTCTCTTGCCTCCTCAGTAAAGGTCCCTCCTGTTCACAGAGGTTCAAGCAGTTCTCGCTGTTGCCACCTAGTGGACATATGGATGAACACATTCAGGTCATGTCTGTGACTCCCTGAGCTGAGCGGCCCTGAGAGGTTGGTTCCTTCCTGCGAGGAGAGGGCCCAAAAAGGATGGACCCGGAGCAAGCAGACAAGTGTGGCCCGGCCGACGCCCCTCTGCTGGCCTGGAAGCAGGACCCGGTTGCTCTACTTAGAAGCTGAGTTCTAGAGCAAGAGGGGCTGGAGTGGCTGGGGTGTGTCCCGGGACGGGGTCTGGATGAGGGGTGTTCCAGGACGGGGGTGGGGGGGGGTGGGGGGGCAGGGCTGCTTGTGGAGGGAGGATCCATGAGGGCGGTATGGACAGGCTCTTCCGTGCTCCATGGGTCCCGCCCAGGTAGCCTGATGGCCTCACTGCTGGCTTGTCTTCCTCGTGATTTCAGGGTTCATCTCTAGTCTCCGGGGACCCTCCTTTCCCGAGCAAGGCTCCACGGAAAGAAAGAGAGTATAGCTAGAGGACCCTGCAGCCAATACTCCCAACAGTGGGACTAGCGTGTGTTCCAGAAATTGTGCTTTTAGGAAACAGCCCTAAAGCACAAGAGATTTACGGCACATTGTACTCTTCACTTTAAGGAGGAGACTCAAAGAATTGGAGAGGTCTCAGTTGTTGGGCAGGTGGTGCTGCTGAGTAAATGATGTGTAGCTCCTGAAAATGCAGAAGGGGACAGGAGAGGAGTAGCAGTGCCTGTCCACTGTGGGGACCTCAGGCCGAACAAGAGCCCAGCTGTGGAACCCTCCCTGCCCCACCCTGTCCCCCACACAGGCAAACCCCCTCCCCCGCTCTCACTCACCCATACACTCCGAGGGAAAGGACTGGAAGAGGGACGCCATGTGTTATGGGCTATCATGGTAGAAGGTAGAAGGAATGTGTCTTCCTTTCTTCATATTTACATCACTCTTTTGCTACCAAAACGTAATCTGGCTGAAACCTTAGAGAACTTTTAAATTACCTGATATGTTTGTAATAAAGAGGAAGATTTAATATGCAGTCTTAATATTTTTATAACATGCACATTAGGATCATTGAAACCTGGCCTATCCAGGAAGATGAAAGATTTTGAAGGTGTCTCCTGGACCCAGAGATTTCTGGCTCCTGGGTCACACTTACAAAAGGGAAGCCTATCCCAGATCATGAAAACATTTCATTTTGGGGCTTCACATGCGCAGTATTGTATCAGCAATATTCCTTTGTAGTAAAATGGGTTTTTTTTTGGTTTCTGTTTTTGTGTTTCTGTGTTTGTTTGTTTTTTAAGAGAAAAAAACCTGAAAAAAAAATGAATCACTCATAGGTTACGTAGCTAGATACAAAAAGGCCACACTGCCTGATCCCACACACATGAAAACCCAGAAGAAGTAACTCACAGAGGCGGAGACGAGAGGGGAGCCGTGGCTACAGGGACTGGGCTGAGGGAATGAGCAGTATCTGACGAGTGGCACGGGAGTGTCTGGGAGGGAAATATTGTAGAAGGACAGGTTGTGAAACACTGTGTACCTAATGACACCTGGAGGTACAATTTAAAAGGATCAGAGTAAAATTCCATGAAAACTCAATTTATCCTTTATTTATAGACCAGAACGTATTAAGCTATGAAATAGGTGCATGAACAACGCAAAAATTAGAAACACTGGAATGACAGGGGAGGGGAAGCCATCCTTTGGGGATTCAGCGAGCAGGAACGGCTGCTCCGGGGCCGGGGCCGAGGCCGGATGCTCCACTGAGAGAGGTGGTAGGCGGCGCCCTTCGGCAAGCCCGATAACTGGTGCTGTAGCCTGCTTGGACTCTGGGGCTGCCAAAGGTGCAGGTGGCTCTTGTAGCTGCTGACAGGGAGTCAGAGCTCTGTGTATATCCTCCGCTGGCTCTGACAAGGCAAGTGACATCAGGGGCCCTTCAGGGACCTCCATAGTTAGTGCCGCAGCGTGCGCGGGCACCGGGGCTGCCAAAGGTGCAGGTGGGTCTTCAAGCTCCTGACAGGGAGTCAGAGCGCTGAGTATATCCTGCCGTGGCTCTGAAATGGGAGCTGTCATCACGCGCTCTTCAGGGACCTCCATGGCTGGTGCCGGAGCCTGCTCAGGCTCCCGCGCTGTCAAAGGTGCAGGTGACTCTTCTTGCACCTGAGAGAGGGTCAGCGCCCTGAGTATATCCTCTGTTGGCTCTGATATGGGACGTGGCCTAAGGGGCTCCTCAGGGACCTCCGTAGCTGGTGCTGCAGGCTGCTCGGGTTCTGGTGCTGCCAAGGGCGGAGGTGGCTCTTGGAGCTCCTGACAGGGAGTCAGAGCAGTGAGTATGTCCTGCGCCGGCTCCGACAGGGCAGGTGGCATCAGGGGCCCTTCAGGGACCTCCATAGTTGGTGCTGCAGCGTGTGTGGGCGCCGTGGCTGCAAAAAGTGCAGGTCGGTCTTCAAGCTCTTCACAGGGAGTCAGAGCTGTGAGTATATCATCCGTTGGCTGTGACATGAGACGTGGCCTACAGGGCTCTTCGGGGACCTCCGAAGGTGGTGCTGCAGGCTGCTCGGGCTCCGGCGCAGCCAAGGCCGGAGGTGGCTCTTGGAGCTGCTGACAGGGGGTCAGAGCTCTGTGTACATCCTCCGCTGGCTCAGACATGGCAAGCGGCATCAGGGGCCCTTCAGGGACCTCCAGAGCTAGTGCTGCAGCGTGCGCGGGCGCCGGGGCTGCAAAAGGTGCAGGTGACTCTTCTAGCTCCCGACAGAGAGTCCGAGTTGTGAGTATAGCCTCCGCTGGCTCTGACATGTCACGTGGCCAAAGGGGCTCTTCAGGGACCTGCATAGCTAGGACTGGAGCCAGCTCGGGCTCCGGGGCTGCCAAGGGCGCAGGTGGCTCTTGGAGCTTCTGACAGGGAGTCAGAGCTGTTTGCATCTCCTGCGCCGTCTTCGACAGGGCAGGTGGCATCAGGGGCCTTTCAGGGACCTCCATAGCTGGAGCTGGAGCCTGCTCGGGCTCTGGGGCTGCCATAGATGCCAGTGGCTCTTGCAGCTCCTGACCGTTCGTCAGAGCTGTGAGTATATCCTCCGCTTCCTCTGACATGCCAAGTGGCATCGGGGGCCCTTCAGGGACCTCCACAGTTGGTGCTGCAGCGTGCGTGGGCGCCGGGGCTGCGAAAAGTGCCGGTCGGTCTTCAAGCTCCTGACAGGGAGTCAGAGCTGGGAGTATATCATCTATGGGCTGTGACATGAGACGTGGCCCAAGGGGCTCTTCAGGGACCTCCGAAGCTGGTGCTGCAGGCTGCTCGGGCTCCGGTGCTGCCAAGGGCGGAGGTGGCTCTTGGAGCTCCTGACAGGGAGTCAGAGCAGTGAGCATGTCCTGCGCCGGCTCCGACAGGGCAGGTGGCATCAGGGGCCCTTCAGGGACCTCCATAGTTAGTGTTGCAGCATGCGCGGGCGCTCGGGCTGCGAAAGGTGCAGGTGGGTCTTCAAGATCCTGACATGGTGTCAGAGCTTTGAGTATATCCTGCCGTGGCCCTGAAATGGGAGCTGTCATCACGCGCTCTTCAGCGACCTCCATGGCTGGTGCCGGAGCCTGCTCAGGCTCCTGCACTGTCAAAGGTGCAGGTGACTCTTCTTGCACCTGAGAGAGGGTCAGAGCCCTGAGTATATCCTCTGTTGGCTCTGATATGGGACGTGGCCTAAGGGGCTCTTCAGGGACCTCCGAAGGTGGTGCTGCAGCGTGTGTGGGCGCCGTGGCTGCAAAAAGTGCAGGTCGGTCTTCAAGCTCTTCACAGGGAGTCAGAGCTGTGAGTATATCCTCTGTTGGCTGTGACATGGGACGTGGCCTAAGGGGCTCTTCAGGGACCTCCGAAGGTGGTGCTGCAGGCTGCTCGGGCTCCGGCGCTGCCAAGGCCGGACGTGGCTCCTGGAGCTCCTGAGAGGGAGTCAGAGCAGTGAGTATGTCCTGCACCGTCTCCGACAGGGCAGGTGGCATCAGGGTCCCCTCAGGGACCTCCATAGGTAGTGCTGGAGCCTGCTCGGGCTCCAGGCTTTCCAAAGGTGCAGGTGACTCTTGTAGCTCCCGACAGAGAGTCCGAGCTGTGAGTATATCCTGCCGTGGCTCTGAAATGGCAGGTGTCATCACGGGCTCTTCAGGGACCTCCATGGCTGGTGCCGGAGCCTGCTCAGATTCCCGCACTGTCAAAGGTGCAGGTGACCTTTCTAGCACCTGACAGAGAGTCAGAGCTGTGAGTATATCCTCCGCTGGGTCTGACATGTCACGTGGCCTGAGGGGCTCTTGAGGGACCTCCATAGCTAGGACTGCAGCCTGCTCGGGCTCCGGGGCTGCCAAGGGCGCAGGTGGCTCTTGGAGCTTCCGACAGGGAGTCAGAGCTGTGAGTATGTCCTGCGCCGGCTCCGACAGGGCAGGTGGCATCAGGGGCCCTTCAGGGACCTCCGTAGCTGGAGCAGAGGCCTGCTCGGGCTCTGGGGCTGCCATAGATGCCGGTGGCTCTTGCAGCTCATGACCGTTCGTCAGAGCTGTGAGTGTATCCTCCGCTTCCTCTGACACGGCAAGTGGCATAAGGGACCCTTCAGGGACCTCCAGAGCTAGTGCTGCAGCGTGCGTGGGCGCTGGGGCTGCGAAAGGTGCAGGTGGGTCTTCAAGCTCCTGATAGGGAGTCAGAGCTGTGAGTGTATCCTCTGTTGGCTGTGACATGGGACGCGGCCTAAGGGGCTCTTCAGGGACCTCCGAAGGTGGTGCTGCAGGCTGCTCGGGCTCCGGCGCTGCCAAGGCCGGGCGTGGCTCCTGGAGCTCCTGAGAGGGAGTCAGAGCAGTGAGTATGTCCTGCGCCGTCTCCGACAGGGCAGGTGGCATCAGGGTCCCCTCAGGGACCTCCATAGGTAGTGCTGGAGCCTGCTCGGGCTCCAGGCTTTCCAAAGGTGCAGGTGACTCTTGTAGCTCCCGACAGAGAGTCAGAGCTGTGAGTATATCCTGCCGTGGCTCTGACGTGGGAGGTGTCATCTCGGGCTCTTCAGGGACCTCCGTGGCTGGTGCTGGGGCCTGCTGAGGCTCCTGGCTTTCCAAGGGTGCAGGTGACTCTTGGACGTCCTCACGGTGGATCAGAGCTCTGACCACCAGCTGCACTGGGCCCGACACGACAGATGACGTCCCTGCTCTTTTGAGTTGCTGAGCTCCAGCAGCAGTGATGGGATTTTCCAGCTCAGGCTCTGAAGCTGCATCAGGCACCACAGTGGGAGCTGGGACTAGCTTTTGGCGCGGTTGCGGATCTCGCTGTGGGGCTGCTGCTGTCGCTCCAAGAAGAGAAAGTATGGTCATCATGATTGTCTTTCCATGTCCCTTCCAAATGAAGGCAACTTTGCCCACCACTCAGTATTGTCTAAGAACCCGTCCCTGGGTGGTCTCCCCAAACTGTAGCCCATGGGGACAGTGATCTGAGACCACTCCTTGCTCCCAGCCACACTGCAGTCTGTGGAGGCTTGCTCTGTGTGGCCCACTCTCTCCCCTCCACAGGCCTCCATCAGTCACCCCCAGTCCTCCTCACCCCCAGCCTCCGGCTCAGCGGGCTCGAGGTGTCGCAGCCGAGAGAGGAGGAGCCAGGCACGTTGCTCCAGGTCTGAGCCTGGCACGAGGAACCCTACGTATGCCAGTAGTGTCTTTAGGCAGGGAAATTCTGGGGGCTGGAAGAAATCTTCAGGGTAGTGGTCCAGCCAGGTGCCCAGGATGGAGGAGATGACCCTGGGGACAGACAGGTGGGCAGAGGAGTCAGAGGACAGGGCACCTCCCACGCGGATGCCCCAGGGAGCCCCTGTCGGAACCTGGGCCCCTGGGTCCCCGGCTCCTGGCTGTCAGAGCCCATTCCTACTCCATGTCCACCTGTGATGTGGCAGAGCTGCCTGAGGCAGGCCTGGTCACTGAGGAGGGGCTGGCCCAAAGCCTCTGTGAGTGGGAGTCCTTGACCCCTGGTGTGACCATTTCTGTCCTCCAAGCGGAAGCTGGACACCCTGCTCAGTCTCCCTGCCCACTTGCCGCGTGACTTGCACTGCATGTGGGCAGGGAGGGGTGGCGTGTCTGGCGTGGTCATTGCTGTGACTATCCAATCAAGGAGGGAACTAAGGGACTCTGTCCCATCCCTGGCCTTCCCAGGACCCTCCCGATACCTCCCACTTCCCCTCCCGTGCCTACGTGCTGCCTCGTTCAGTAGGTGCCAGGAGAGGGTGTCCTTGCGTGGACACTAATCTCCCACTGGCTGGGGGACGTCCAGTCCCCGAGCCCTCCCTGGGTCTCCTGAGTACCTGCTGAGCACCCAGTGTCGACGTTCCACCAGATGTGTGGAAGCCACGCCCTTTGTTCTGGGTCCCAGGATTAGGGTAGAGACAGGGCTGAGAGGCGGCGGGGATGGGGAATGACTCTGTTAGGGGCTGAGGCTGCCCTCCAGCCCGCTCTGCTCTCCCACAGTGCCCACACCCCACCCAGGGCTCTCCAGGCCCCCTTTCCTCTTCTGCAGAAGCAGCCCTCAGACCTGGACCCTCTCACAGGAATGGCAGATGTGTGGGATGAGGGTCCAGCAGCCCCCAGATCACAGTCCCCTCGCTGCCCTCTCGAAGAAGGAAGGGCCCTGTGCATTAGCCAAAGCTCACTCACGTGCCCCGCTGCTCCTGGTCTCCGCCGATCTCGTCCCAGGAAGAGAGGACGCATCCGTAGCTAGAGGAGGCCGGAGGGGTGGTGGGGGGATCGCATGAAATGCCCTGTGAACCCTCCCTCTCATCATATCTAGTGTCCCTGTCTGACTGCCGACTAGAATGGAGCCCTGGGGTGCTCCCGGGTGCTGTCTGCTGTGTGCGTGGGATCACAGTCAGCGCCCAGGGAAGCGTCTGCAGGTCTGCACCTAGAAGGGCATCCATCCTTTATGCTCGATGAATGAAAGGGCCCCCACCAGCCCCATCCCAGAGAGCTGAGTGGGCCTGGGGCCCCCTGCTCATGCCCGGGCATGCCTGCTCTGGTCTCACCCAGGACACAGACCCCCAGATGGAGTGTCAGATGTCCTTTTCCAAGGGGAAAAGAGCCCAGCTCAAGACCGTGGTGACGGTGAGGGCTGAGGCAGAGGCTTCTTCATGGGGAGCGGGACGATGATCCACGAGCACGACCACAGCCCCCGTAGCGGACCTTTCCACAGGGCCAGGCGCCCAGGTGTCCTTACCCTCCAGGACCCCACTGAGTCCCTGTAATAACTCTGCCCCAGTCCGAGGAGCCCACTGAGGCTCCGCGAAGTTGGGTGGCATTCCCCAGACTCCCAGGCAGGAGGTGGGCAAATCCCACTGGGCTGTGGAGGGGCAGGGTGCTCACCTTGTCACCAGCTGGTCCAGCACCTCCTGGGTGGTAGCGTAAGCTCTGTATGTGGCCAGGAACATGGAGACGTAGCTGAGGTCTCCGTCTAGGAAGGCGGGCAGCAGGTGTTCTACTCGCTTCTTCAGCAGCTCTGCCCGTTGGGGCCGCACCACGCAGGTCCCATTGCTCTTCACGGTTGAGGCCTTTCTAGCCTGAGGTGGGACAGGGGAGACATGCGGTCTTCACTGCGGTCACCAGGAGGGTTGGGGTTTGGAGCCCAGAGCAAACCCCCAGGCTCTCGGTGACGTAGGCAAAGAGGTGGGACAGGAGGGCCCACAGTAGACAAAAGGAGCAAGGTGCCTGGCTGGTTCCGTGGGTTCAGGGTCCGCCTCTTGGTTTCGGCTGAGCTCCTGATGCGCGCGTCCTGAGATCGAGTCCGTCGTCAGGCTTCGCACTTAGGGCAGGGTCTGCTTGAGGATCCTGTCTCTCCCTCTGTGTCTCCAACCCCCGTCTCTGTCTCTGTCTCTGTCTCTGTCTCTGTCTCTGTCTGTCTGTCTCTCAAACACATAACTCGTGCAATCTCTTTAGGGAAAAAGGAGAATGGCAACAATACGGGGATGTGAGGTGGGGGGTGTGTGAATGGACGTCGGTATCTCAGGTCAGATCGTTAGCTGAGTATTGACAGCCGCTCCCTGCACTAACGGCATCGTCCCTGTGATTTCTGACGATGTATGTGAGGCTTGAGACCACAGAGACTGTTTCATGGGTGGGGGTGCTCGGGATTTTAGGGCACGTAGGATGTTCCGTGCAGCGCTGTGAGTTGGCAACAGAAGGGAATCACATGAACGTCCTGCCTCTGTGAAGGGCTCAGTGGCTGCGGTAACTGATGGGCCTTCTGGAATGTTGTGCAGCACAAGGAGGCGCCTGCTCCGGACCCTGGAGGGGCCCCAGGGATGGGTTCCTTCACAACCAAAGGGCAGAGCAATAGGCATAGTACCATGAGCCCCAGGCCCCGTTGGGGAAAAGTCTCCCAGCTCAGCAGGATCTCGAGCAAGGGATGAGAGGTGGTTTAAGGTCGCTTTTCTGATATTCGTACAGATATGTGGATAGGGACTGTGCATGGGGCCAAGGCCGTTGGCAGGGCCCTGAGGGCAGGTTTGGGGAGGAGATGGGGATCCAGGTTCACATGGGAGCAGGAGTCCAGGAGGGAGCCCCGAGGAGCCCAGAGGCTGGTTTCTGGGATCTGGGTCCCTTTGTGCCGCATCGGTGCCCTGGGTGCTGGGTCCCTCCGGCACCTCCACTCACCCTGAGCCAGCGCTGGACTTTGTTGGCAGTAGGGGACTCCTTCCTGTCCTTTTGGGAGGTGGGGCAGGGGATCCCATCGTTCAGCTCCTGCCCTGTCTCCTGTGTGGAGCTCTGTAAAGACAGTGCCCGGCAGCCAGGCGGGAGGCCTCGGAGGTCTGTCTGGCTGCCTTTGCTGGTCCTCAGACCCAGGGGACTCCCTTGCAGACCCACCACACCCCAGGATGCACGCAGCTCCACCATGGAGAGAAAAGTGACACAGCTCGAGGGCCTTGGATTCACTCTGGCCCTGGTGAGAGGCACCTCAGGAATCCTCTTTCCACCCTGCCCACCGTGGCATCGGTGTGACCATGAAGGCATCCCCAGGGTATCCACTGCCCTGCAACCTCCTCCAGCCCAGGGCGGGACCTCCCCCACATACCCCTCTTTCCCTGAAACTGGGGGGATGGGGCTGCCCAGGGATGGCTCGGAGAGGTGGCCTGGCCTGGCCTGGCCTGGCCTGGCCTAGGCCGCTCGGTATTACCTTCCGGCACCTCCTGGCAAAGGCCCTGCGGCGTCGGGGGCGCGGGTTGAGCCAGTGTCTGCAGCAGGTGAAAAGTCCCTCAGCCCGGGGTTTCTGGAAGCCAGAGCCCCGGAAAATGGGCACGCAGCAAGAGAACATCTTTCGCTATCGAATGTCTCCGGCCAAGTGAGCCTGATACGGGACCGCACTAGAATGTGGGTGCCTGGTGACCGGGGTTCCAAGTTCTGTGGGGGTCGGTTATCAGGGAAGTGACTTCACTTCCTGGGATCCCCTCCCCGAGTGCACACCTGGACTAGCACCTACACAAACAGTGCTCTGGGCTGCCGACTGCTCATCCCCTTTCTGCGTGCCATGCCACATGCGTACCCAGTGACACCAACACAACCCTCTCCACAGGCCCTAGGGAAGGTCTGGGTGCAGCCAGGGCCCCAGCTTAGAAACACCCCGGGCTCTGACGCAAGTCTCCATCTTCCCTGTTGGGGACCCCGGAGAAGCCGTTGTGCCCGTCAGGGATGGTCTGTGTCTTGCCTGTGCGATAGGGATTTTTCCAGCGGACTTCTTGCGGAAGTCCACAGGCACAGGTGGGATACCATCTAAGAAATTGGGGGAGTGGTGTCCCACGTAGGGAATACCTGCCACCACATTTTCTTCCTTTCTCACCTTCTCTGAGTCTGTAGCTCCTCCGATGCCACCCGCAGTCCCTATTGTGTTGTGTGTGTATCTGTGCACATGTGTGGGCCCCAATACTCGTATTGTGCAGGCCCAGAAGATGAGAGTCCCACCTAGGGGTGGATGGGAAATAGCTTTCCCAGGTCTTAGGCTTTCTAATTTCCAAGGCAAACCCTGCAGAAGGCATTGGAGCCTTGGCTTAGAGGGGCTGAGCCCACCCTTACCCCTAGACGCTGCCAGTCGTGTGTCACGAGCCATCCCTCCTTTCCTCTGGGTGTCCTGCGGGCAGGGGTGCCGTCAGTGGGTTGCCCTGGCCTGGGCTCCTCCTCAGACGGGTACGTGCTGGGATGCCTCCTGCCTGGGATGTCGATGCTTCTTCTCACCCCCATACCATCTCCAGGTCTACAGCCAGTTCCAAAACACAACCTCTTCCCGAGCTCCCAGTGAGTTGCTAGGTTCAGCCACGGCCCCACCGTTGAGGACACTCGGACAGCTGGGTTCAGGCCTGGTTCTGCCTTCTTACCAGTCTGTGATTCTGGGCAAGGCACGGACCCTGCTGGGGTCTTCCCCTTGTTGCAGAGGCTGTCTCTTACGTAACTGATTTTCTTTCATTTGAAAGATTTTCTGTGTTGGTTTGAGAGACAGAGTGTGGGGGGTGGGGAGAATAGAGGGAGAGGGGAGACAGAATCTCAAGCCGACTCTGTGCTGAGTGTGATGCCCAATGCTGGTCTTGATCCCAAGACCCTGAGTTCGTGACCCGAGTCCAGATCACGAGTCGGAGGCGTAAGCAACTGAGCCACCCAGGCGCCCTGGCAAAAGAACACTTTCGATATATTTCCAGGCAATGCAGGGAAGTGACTAGTGCAAGGGGGAAGACAAACATGAGGGACTCTGCATTTCCCTAACTTACTGCCTAAAGAGATTTCATTTCTAGTCTATGGGTCAGGAATGTAGAACACAGGCGAAGCTCAGCCATTTCCATGAGTTGGAGACAGCAAGGTGGAAGTTTGGAGAAGTCAATATGGCTGTGGTTTACAGTACAGAATACTGAGGAGAGCTGCACAGAGAAAGAGGACCTCAGAAAGCCATCTAGGATCACTTTTGAGTTTTCATAGCATTCCGCAGTAGGGCACATGTGTGAGGAACGTAGGTGGTGTGGGGAAAATAATAGCGCAGGGGAAGCAGAGAGGAAAATGTCACTAGCCTTCACACACAATCAGGAAAAGTCTGTGCTACCGGCAGCAGGCAGAGTGGAAAACCTCGTAATTCGTGGGACATTGCAAAGAGAGCTCAGAATACCAACAGAACAGTAGCAAAATACATTGAAGACTACTGTGATACCACCTAACAAACCTTTGGAAAGCTAGTCTGGAAGGATAAAATAGTTTTCCAAGAACCTCCCCATCAGAACAATCCTCAAGGGTATGTGTAGAAATATAAGCCATAGTTAATATCTAACAATTAACATTCACGATAGCTGCCTTCCAACAAAAGATTACCAGGATGCAAAGAGGGAGAAAAGTTCACCTCGTACTGAGGAGAAAGATTAAACAATAGAAACCTACCCAGAAATGAAAAAGACGATGGAAGTATTGCCCATGGACATTCAAACCACCGTTAGAAAGAGGTTTTATATACGTAAGAATGTACACAAAGGATGAAGTGAAACAGAGATATAGAAAATATGAAAACAAGGAAAACCCAACTTCTGGAGCTGAACAGTAGCACGTCTAAGATGAAAAATGTAGTAGATGGCCTTTCCTTCACGTTAGACACTAAATAGCAGAGAGAGAGAGAGAGAGAGAGAGAGAGAGAGAGGGAGAGAACGTGAATGTATGATCATTGCAGTTGTCCAGAATAAAGCAGAGAAAAGGAAGGGTGCAAACCACGCCCTGCACACAAACACTAGAGTATGTGTGAGCTTTGTAGCAATTTCACGTGGCCTGGTAGATAAGAAATTGGCTGAGGTACAGAAAAAAACTGTTTGAAGAAGTAATGTCTGATTATTATCTGAATTGTATGAACCCTCTCCACCCAGAGATTCAAGAATTCAGGAATCCAGCCAACAAAACCCCCAAACATAAAGATCATGAAAAAAACCCTCCTTATCAACCTACATCCCGATAAAATTGCTTCAGACCAATGATAAAGAAAAAATCTAAAAAGCAGATGGAGATGAGTCCATTGCGTTACCTGTCACGTCCCTAATTCTGTAGATGGTCTCTGTTTCTTTCTGGTCTGTGGTACTCTTGGAGTGTCTCTTCACTTACAGGATCCCCCTTCCTTTTTCTTGCAGGGTGGTTTCGCGGCCAAATCCTTTGAGTTCCTTTCTGTCCTGGAAGCTCTTTATCTCTGCTCCTATTCGGAATGCCTCCTTGCTGGGTAAAGTATTCTTGGCTGCATGTTTTTCTCATTTAGTACCCTGACTCGATCACGCCAGCCCTTTCTGGGGTGCCAGCTCTCTGTGGATAGGTATGTGGCTAGAAGACCCTCTTGTCTCAAGCTGCTTTCAGGATTTTCTCTTTGTGTCTGAAATTGCAAACGTCACTGTATATGTTAGGGTGTTCCTCTATTCCTGTGGATTTGGGGAAGAGTCCTCTCTACCTCTTGGACTTGAATGCCCGTTTCCCTCCCAGATTGGGGAAGTTCTCAGCTACGATCTACACAGACAGATCTTCTGTCCCTCTGTGTCTTCTCCCTCGGGGCCAGAAGTAATTCCAATATTGTTTCCTTTTGTGGCATCACTGATTTTTCAATTCCTCCACCCATGGTCCATTCGTTGGCTTTCTCTCTTTTCCTCGGCTTCCTTCCTTTCCGTCAGCTTGTCTTTGGTGTCACTGACTCTGTCTTCTGCCTCATTGACCCTGGCCGTTAGAGCGTCCACATGCAATGTAGACTGCATCTCAGTTAGAGCCTTTGGAATTTGGGCCTGATTCGATTTCATTTCTGCACTCTGAGAGTCTCTCGTGTCATTTAGACTTTTTTTCAAGCCCAGCTAGCAACTCTGTAATTGTCATCCTGAGTTCCAGCTCTGACATCTTACTTAAAACCGTATGTATTAGATCAGTGGCAGAGAGGGTTACCTCTGGCTCTTTCTTTTGCCGTGAATCCCTCCCTCTTGTCACTTTCCCCGGAGAAGAATGGATGGGGGAGAGAGAGATTAGGATCTCACAGGGTGGACAAAACAGGGTGAGCCACTTCGTCCCGAATGTCTGTTGGTCTGTGTGTTGGAAGTCACTAAATCCCAAAATGGTAAAGAAAGCCAAACTCATATATACACAGAAATCAAATTGAATATAGCGACAGAAATCCAAAAATGAAGAATATGTGTATAAAATGTCAATGTAAAAAATGAAAGTTAAGAAAAGATTGAAAAATGAAGAGTCGCTAAAAGAAAAAGAAAAAGTAGTTGGAAAGGGAAAAAAGACAAAAAAAAAAAACGAAATGGAAAATGTTGAATGGAGAGAGAAATGAATGATGAGAAAAAGCCTCGAGCTCTAGGTGCTATTTTCCCCTAGCGCTGGAGTTTGGCCGTCCTCTTTGGTCTGTAAACTTGCTGTTCACTTGTTGTTTCACCTCGTATTCGGGGGGCAGGGGCCTAGTGCCCTGTTTCGCAGGTGTTTTTGCCTGGACGGGGATGCACTGCCCCTTGCCAGGGGGCCCGGTGGGGCTCAGGGTCAGCGGGTTGCTCTGTGTGCCTTGCGTTCCCAGAGGGCTTTCCCCGCCTCTTGAGAGGGTGAGAATAAAAACGGCCGCCCGCATCTGTAGGCGCGGAGGTGTGATGCTGTTGTGCGCCAAGTTGTGTAGACGTCTGCGGTGCTCCCCACACCAAAGCTCCTGAGGGAAGGCGGAGGGTCACAGCATTCCTGTCCTTTGCAGGGCTCCCAGACGGAGAGCTTCTGATCAAGTGGACTCCCCGTCAAGTGACTTGGTGCGAGGAGAGGGATCTCTCCCTTCTCCTCACTTGGGTCTCGAGCAGGAAGCGTAGGCACTGCTCTCACAACAACTGAACCGGAGGGTTATCGGGAATTGGGGCTGGCAGGGGCAGGGGGTCGCTGCTGGAGGAGCCTGAGGGGTGTGGAGGGGCTATGCCCAGTGCCAAAGCCGCCGGTTGAGGCTCTGTCCATCCTGCAGCTTCCATGAGCACCCAGTGTGCTTTGGAAATGAGGAGGTCGTGGAATATAGGTGAGGTTCAGTGGGGTGGAACCCGGAGCCGACGACCAGGAGAGAATTCTTGAGACGTCTTTGGTGCAAAACTGGTGGTTTATGACAGGACCCGTGGCAGAAAGAGCTGCTGCTCTGGCTTGTGAGGGGTGACTGATGATAAGACTATGGGGTTGGGGGAAGGGAAGGAAAAAGGGAGGTTGAGATAATACTTGCATATGCTAAAGAAGACTCCCAAGGTACAGAGGCCTTGCCATTGTCTAGGGAAGGTGGTTTTGCCCTCTAGCAAGGCATGAACATTAAGACGGTTGGGAACTTCCTGGAGGCTGCAGACTAGAAGGACATTTCATTGTATCTACTTTCCCTTCAGGAAGCTAAGTAACTGATAGAAAGGCTTGGTTCTTGGAAAGTGCTAAGACATTGGGAAACTGAGGGAGACTTAAGTCTTGCAGGATTGTGGTGTCTATAGGTGAACTATTTCTTTGCCCTTTAGGGCAGCCGGGAGTGCCTGAGGAATGTCACGTCCACCCCATGGTGGGGGGTGGGGGTGGGGTGTCAGTTCCGGCTTTGTCCTCAGCTAGCCTTCTCTTGCCTCCTCAGTAAAGGTCCCTCCTGTTCACAGAGGTTCAAGCAGTTCTCGCTGTTGCCACCTAGTGGACATATGGATGAACACATTCAGGTCATGTCTGTGACTCCCTGAGCTGAGCGGCCCTGAGAGGTTGGTTCCTTCCTGCGAGGAGAGGGCCCCAAAAGGATGGACCCGGAGCAAGCAGACAAGTGTGGCCCGGCCGACGCCCCTCTGCTGGCCTGGAAGCAGGACCCGGTTGCTCTACTTAGAAGCTGAGTTCTAGAGCAAGAGGGGCTGGAGTGGCTGGGGTGTGTCCCGGGACGGGGTCTGGATGAGGGGTGTTCCAGGACGGGGGTGGGGGGGGTGGGGGGGCAGGGCTGCTTGTGGAGGGAGGATCCATGAGGGCGGTATGGACAGGCTCTTCCGTGCTCCATGGGTCCCGCCCAGGTAGCCTGATGGCCTCACTGCTGGCTTGTCTTCCTCGTGATTTCAGGGTTCATCTCTAGTCTCCGGGGACCCTCCTTTCCCGAGCAAGGCTCCACGGAAAGAAAGAGAGTATAGCTAGAGGACCCTGCAGCCAATACTCCCAACAGTGGGACTAGCGTGTGTTCCAGAAATTGTGCTTTTAGGAAACAGCCCTAAAGCACAAGAGATTTACGGCACATTGTACTCTTCACTTTAAGGAGGAGACTCAAAGAATTGGAGAGGTCTCAGTTGTTGGGCAGGTGGTGCTGCTGAGTAAATGATGTGTAGCTCCTGAAAATGCAGAAGGGGACAGGAGAGGAGTAGCAGTGCCTGTCCACTGTGGGGACCTCAGGCCGAACAAGAGCCCAGCTGTGGAACCCTCCCTGCCCCACCCTGTCCCCCACACAGGCAAACCCCCTCCCCCGCTCTCACTCACCCATACACTCCGAGGGAAAGGACTGGAAGAGGGACGCCATGTGTTATGGGCTATCATGGTAGAAGGTAGAAGGAATGTGTCTTCCTTTCTTCATATTTACATCACTCTTTTGCTACCAAAACGTAATCTGGCTGAAACCTTAGAGAACTTTTAAATTACCTGATATGTTTGTAATAAAGAGGAAGATTTAATATGCAGTCTTAATATTTTTATAACATGCACATTAGGATCATTGAAACCTGGCCTATCCAGGAAGATGAAAGATTTTGAAGGTGTCTCCTGGACCCAGAGATTTCTGGCTCCTGGGTCACACTTACAAAAGGGAAGCCTATCCCAGATCATGAAAACATTTCATTTTGGGGCTTCACATGCGCAGTATTGTATCAGCAATATTCCTTTGTAGTAAAATGGGTTTTTTTTTGTTTCTGTTTTTGTGTTTCTGTGTTTGTTTGTTTTTTAAGAGAAAAAAACCTGAAAAAAAAAATGAATCACTCATAGGTTACGTAGCTAGATACAAAAAGGCCACACTGCCTGATCCCACACACATGAAAACCCAGAAGAAGTAACTCACAGAGGCGGAGACGAGAGGGGAGCCGTGGCTACAGGGACTGGGCTGAGGGAATGAGCAGTATCTGACGAGTGGCACGGGAGTGTCTGGGAGGGAAATATTGTAGAAGGACAGGTTGTGAAACACTGTGTACCTAATGACACCTGGAGGTACAATTTAAAAGGATCAGAGTAAAATTCCATGAAAACTCAATTTATCCTTTATTTATAGACCAGAACGTATTAAGCTATGAAATAGGTGCATGAACAACGCAAAAATTAGAAACACTGGAATGACAGGGGAGGGGAAGCCATCCTTTGGGGATTCAGCGAGCAGGAACGGCTGCTCCGGGGCCGGGGCCGAGGCCGGATGCTCCACTGAGAGAGGTGGTAGGCGGCGCCCTTCGGCAAGCCCGATAACTGGTGCTGTAGCCTGCTTGGACTCTGGGGCTGCCAAAGGTGCAGGTGGCTCTTGTAGCTGCTGACAGGGAGTCAGAGCTCTGTGTATATCCTCCGCTGGCTCTGACAAGGCAAGTGACATCAGGGGCCCTTCAGGGACCTCCATAGTTAGTGCCGCAGCGTGCGCGGGCACCGGGGCTGCCAAAGGTGCAGGTGGGTCTTCAAGCTCCTGACAGGGAGTCAGAGCGCTGAGTATATCCTGCCGTGGCTCTGAAATGGGAGCTGTCATCACGCGCTCTTCAGGGACCTCCATGGCTGGTGCCGGAGCCTGCTCAGGCTCCCGCGCTGTCAAAGGTGCAGGTGACTCTTCTTGCACCTGAGAGAGGGTCAGCGCCCTGAGTATATCCTCTGTTGGCTCTGATATGGGACGTGGCCTAAGGGGCTCCTCAGGGACCTCCGTAGCTGGTGCTGCAGGCTGCTCGGGTTCTGGTGCTGCCAAGGGCGGAGGTGGCTCTTGGAGCTCCTGACAGGGAGTCAGAGCAGTGAGTATGTCCTGCGCCGGCTCCGACAGGGCAGGTGGCATCAGGGGCCCTTCAGGGACCTCCATAGTTGGTGCTGCAGCGTGTGTGGGCGCCGTGGCTGCAAAAAGTGCAGGTCGGTCTTCAAGCTCTTCACAGGGAGTCAGAGCTGTGAGTATATCATCCGTTGGCTGTGACATGAGACGTGGCCTACAGGGCTCTTCGGGGACCTCCGAAGGTGGTGCTGCAGGCTGCTCGGGCTCCGGCGCAGCCAAGGCCGGAGGTGGCTCTTGGAGCTGCTGACAGGGGGTCAGAGCTCTGTGTACATCCTCCGCTGGCTCAGACATGGCAAGCGGCATCAGGGGCCCTTCAGGGACCTCCAGAGCTAGTGCTGCAGCGTGCGCGGGCGCCGGGGCTGCAAAAGGTGCAGGTGACTCTTCTAGCTCCCGACAGAGAGTCCGAGTTGTGAGTATAGCCTCCGCTGGCTCTGACATGTCACGTGGCCAAAGGGGCTCTTCAGGGACCTGCATAGCTAGGACTGGAGCCAGCTCGGGCTCCGGGGCTGCCAAGGGCGCAGGTGGCTCTTGGAGCTTCTGACAGGGAGTCAGAGCTGTTTGCATCTCCTGCGCCGTCTTCGACAGGGCAGGTGGCATCAGGGGCCTTTCAGGGACCTCCATAGCTGGAGCTGGAGCCTGCTCGGGCTCTGGGGCTGCCATAGATGCCAGTGGCTCTTGCAGCTCCTGACCGTTCGTCAGAGCTGTGAGTATATCCTCCGCTTCCTCTGACATGCCAAGTGGCATCGGGGGCCCTTCAGGGACCTCCACAGTTGGTGCTGCAGCGTGCGTGGGCGCCGGGGCTGCGAAAAGTGCCGGTCGGTCTTCAAGCTCCTGACAGGGAGTCAGAGCTGGGAGTATATCATCTATGGGCTGTGACATGAGACGTGGCCCAAGGGGCTCTTCAGGGACCTCCGAAGCTGGTGCTGCAGGCTGCTCGGGCTCCGGTGCTGCCAAGGGCGGAGGTGGCTCTTGGAGCTCCTGACAGGGAGTCAGAGCAGTGAGCATGTCCTGCGCCGGCTCCGACAGGGCAGGTGGCATCAGGGGCCCTTCAGGGACCTCCATAGTTAGTGTTGCAGCATGCGCGGGCGCTCGGGCTGCGAAAGGTGCAGGTGGGTCTTCAAGATCCTGACATGGTGTCAGAGCTTTGAGTATATCCTGCCGTGGCCCTGAAATGGGAGCTGTCATCACGCGCTCTTCAGCGACCTCCATGGCTGGTGCCGGAGCCTGCTCAGGCTCCTGCACTGTCAAAGGTGCAGGTGACTCTTCTTGCACCTGAGAGAGGGTCAGAGCCCTGAGTATATCCTCTGTTGGCTCTGATATGGGACGTGGCCTAAGGGGCTCTTCAGGGACCTCCGAAGGTGGTGCTGCAGCGTGTGTGGGCGCCGTGGCTGCAAAAAGTGCAGGTCGGTCTTCAAGCTCTTCACAGGGAGTCAGAGCTGTGAGTATATCCTCTGTTGGCTGTGACATGGGACGTGGCCTAAGGGGCTCTTCAGGGACCTCCGAAGGTGGTGCTGCAGGCTGCTCGGGCTCCGGCGCTGCCAAGGCCGGACGTGGCTCCTGGAGCTCCTGAGAGGGAGTCAGAGCAGTGAGTATGTCCTGCACCGTCTCCGACAGGGCAGGTGGCATCAGGGTCCCCTCAGGGACCTCCATAGGTAGTGCTGGAGCCTGCTCGGGCTCCAGGCTTTCCAAAGGTGCAGGTGACTCTTGTAGCTCCCGACAGAGAGTCCGAGCTGTG